>NC_045434.1:82596924-82654731 GCF_002776525.5 Piliocolobus tephrosceles
GGGGGGGGGGGGGGGGGGGGAACTCTGCCTTTAAGCAAGTTGTTTACCCTCTGTAGACCTCCATTCCCTTATCTGTCAATTGAGAGAGCTAAAATCATTGATTTATAATACCTTTCCAGTTCTTTTCTTTTCTTTTTTTTTTTTTTTTGAGACAGGATCTTGCTCTGTCACTCAGGCTGTGATTATAGCTCTGCAGACTCCAGCTCAGCCTGGCTCAAGCAATCTTCCCACCTCAGCCTCCCAAGTAGCTGGGACTACAAGTGTGTACCACCACATCCAGCTAATTTTTAATTTTTTTTTTTTTTTTTGGTAGAGACAGGGTCTCTGCTTTGTTGACCACCCTGGACTTGAACTCTTAGCCTCAAGTGATTCTCCTGACTCAACCACTCAAAGTGCTGGGATTATAGGTGTGAGCCACCATACCCAGGCTCTTTCCACTTCTAATATATTTGATTTATTTTATTTTGTTTCTAATGTATTTTAAATTCTATGTTAATATTTTCAAATCCAGAAAAATAGTATATTTGAATGTATCCCAAAACTGGATGATGGATCAGATGTGCTAATTAGATAATGCTGGATTATCAGTGACACTTTGAGGGGCCACATCCTATTCCCTGTGAATTATAAGGTGAAAATAGTGGGACCTTCCTCAGTTAACTTTGCTGGCAGATGTGATCATGAAGAATTATGATTTGTCACTATTTTTAGTCTTAATCTACAATGCGGCAGCAACAGTACATTCTCACACAGTTCTATAAATTTATGCCTTTATATATGTCTACATATTGTGGGTTTTTTCTTCTTTTATGGTCTGGGGGAAGACAAAGGGAAGAATGATAATACTTAGGAAGCTGTAATCTACCATTTAGTTTTATTAGGAATTATTACTTAAATTGTAATTTATAGTATTTATAATGGAAAAAAGTTGTTTACACAAGTATATCAAGTTTAAAATATATAATGAAGGCTGGGCACGGTGGCTCACGCCTGTAATCCCAGCATTTTGGGAGGCCAAGGCAGATGGATCACACGAGGTCAGAAGTTCAAGACCAGCCTGGCCAACATAGTGAAACCCCGTCTCCATTAAAAATGCAAAAATTAGCCAGGTGTGGTGGTGGGCTCCTGTAGTCCCAACTACTCAGGAGGATGAGGCAGGAGAATCACTTGAACCCAGGAGGCGGAGGTTGTAGTGGGCTGAAATCTCACCACTGCACTCCAGCCTAGGTGACAGAGCGAGACTCCATCTCAAAAAAAATAAAAAACAAAATATATGATGAAGACTTATTTTCATATAGAATATAACAAATATTGCATTTTATTTTTAAATAATGCAAACATTCTATCATATTTTTTGTCCTATAAATCCAGGAGTTTCTTTTCTACGTGATTATCCTGTATAAAGTTAGACATTGAGGCAGTCTATGATAGCGTCTTAACTTCTTTCCAGTATTACAGCTTTCATTAGCTGGCAACAACCAGAGCCAAATCCACAATTTGGATTTCAGATTTAGTAAGGGGTAAATCATTTGTAAGACCTAAGACACACAAAGCTGCAGCAGTGACAATATCCTCCCCAAGCATTTCAGAAGGATCACAAGCACACTGCCAGCATTTATTAATTGCTCTATAAAAAGACACACATGAAAGCATGAGCCCCAAAAGGTCTGACAATGTCAAAACATCACTGGGATTACTGTTAACTGTCATTTAATTCTGAAGCAAAAGCTGTTCATGGAATTATAGAACAATTAATAAACCTCCAGGTCTCCTTCATATCTTTAAAGAGTTTTTGTCCAAATTATGGATTTTCTTCCTCCTCTGACAGTTTGAATGCTGCATTGAATTAACCTATTCTGCATGTCTCTTTCCCATACGAATATTGTTGCCCAATAGTTCTGCCATTTAGAATCCAAGATCTAGAGATCCCCTGTAGGTGTCTTTCACATCTGTGAAATGGGGGTAACACTCTTGAAAAAGAGTCTACCTAGCAACGCTCCTGTAAAAACTAAAAACAGGTTTATTAATTCACTTTTCTTTTTTTTGAGCCAGGTGGTCTTATTATGTTGTCTAAGCTGGTCTCAAACTCTTGGCCTCAAGCGATCCTCCCATCTCAGCCTCCTACCTGGATTATAGGCAGGAGCCACAGCACCTGTCTTAATTTTTTTTAACCCTGTAGTATCCCCAAGAAAGTCAAGTACGTGAAAACCTCCCAAACAGATGATGAGTGATTATATTTTTAAGGATTCTTAGTAGATAGCTATTAAATGGTATGTATCTAAAGATTATGTGAAGATATGATGACATGGGAAATGCTCTTAACATATTATGAAATGAGAAAACCAGGCTACCAAACTGTAAGAATGGAATGACGACAATTTTAGCTGGGCATGATGGTGGGTGCCTGTAATCCCAGTTACTTGGGAGGCGGGGGTTGCAGTGAGCCAAGATGGCACCACTGCACTCCAGCCTGGGCGACAGAGCAAGTCTCTCTCTCTCTCTCTCTCTCTCTATATATATATATATATATGATTTTTATTATTACAACTAATATGCAAAGCTAGACATGTCTACATAACTTATTGATTCATGTTGGAAACACCCCCACCAATCTAGAGATCTGAAAGCCAGCAATTTTCACTCTCTAAAAGACAACTGAGAACCAATAAATTAGCAAAAAAGGCATCTGTCAGAAAAATAACAAGTGTGGGTGAGGATTTGGAGAAATTGGCGACTTTGTGCACTGTTGGTGGGAGTATAAAACAGCGCAGCCACTACAGAAAACAGTATGGCCGCTCCAAAAAAAAAAAGTATAAATAGAATTACCATGTGATTCTGCAATTCCACTTCTGAGTGTATACCCAAAAGGAATGAAAGCAGGGTCTTAAAGAGATATCTGCACACTCATTTTCATAGCAGCATTATTCACAAAAGCCAAAACCCAAGTGTCCGTTGATGGATGAATGGACAAAGAAAATGTGGTCTATTAATACAATGGAATATTCTTCAGTCTTACAAGGAAATTCTGACGTGTGCTACAATATGCATGTAGCATATTAGAACAGTATGTTAAATGAAATAAGCCAGTCACAAAAAGTCAAAAACTGTATGATTCTACCTGCATGAGGTACATACAGTTGTCATATTCATAGAGACATAAAGCAGAATGGTGGTTGGCAGGGACTGTGGGGAGAAGAGAATAGAAAAGTGTTTAATGGGCATGGGGTTTCAGTTTTGCAAGATAAAATTCCAGAGATGGATGGCGGTGACGATTGCACAACAATGTGAACTGTCTTAATGCCACTGAACTGTATAGTTAAAAATGGTCAAGATTGTCCAGGTGCGGTGGCTCATGACTGTAATCCCAGCACTTTGGGAGGCCGAGGCAGGTGGACCACTCGAGGTCAGGAGTTTGAGACCAGCCTGGTCAACATGGTGAAACCCTGTCTCTACTAAAAAAAATACAAAAATTAGCTGGCTGTGGTAGCATGCACCTGTAGTCCCAGCTGCTTGGGAGGCTGAGGCAGGAGAATCACTTGAACCTTGGCTCAATCTTGCAGTGAGCCAAGGTTGCAGAGATCATGCCACTGTACTCCAGCCCAGGAGGCACTCTGTCTCAAAAAAAAAAAAAAAAAAAAAAGGTCAAGATGGTAAATTTTTTACGTTATGTGTATTTTGCCACAATTTAAAGAATGATAATTTTAAAAAGGTATTTGAATGGTTTTAAAAATCAATGTAAAAGAGCTCAGCCTTGACATATTCATATGAGGATTTCTTGGGCTATTTATTTATTTGAGACAGAGTCACACTTTTTGTCACCCAGGCTGGGGCACAGTGGCACGATCTCCGCTCACTGCTACCTCCGCCTCCCAGGTTCAAGCGATTCTCCTGCCTCAGCCTCCCGAGTAGCTAGGATTACAGGCACCTGCCACCATGCCCCGCTAATTTTTGTATTTTTAGTAGAGACGGGGGTTTCACCATGTTGGCCAGGCTGGTCTCGAACTCCTGACCTCAGGTGGTCCACTCGCCTTAGCCTCCCAAAGAGCTGGGATTACAGGTGTGAGCCACCGTTCCCGGCCTTTTTGGGCTATTTATTAGTGTTATTTCTAATCAATTCTGAGAAGTTTGACACTGGCTCCCTGGCCCTATCCAATTAAAGACAGTAAAATAGAGAAAAAGGCCTCAAGAGATAGCGATGAGTGCGATAGCAGAGCAAGCCTGAGCTGACAAACAGGTGGTGGGGTGGGGCGGAGGGGCGGGCAGATGAGGGTAGCCGAGGAGTCCCGCACACCTTAGAGGTCCTGAGCTGGAACAGCGAAAGAGCCTCAGCAACGAGGACCAAGAGCCTGCTACATCAGGGTAAATGAAAGGAATACATGTTTCAAAAACAAAAATGTTTTTAAAATTTGCAGCTTGGGTTCATAAAGAAAGAAGTTGCTGTACCCGGAAGATTCACCAAAATTCACCAATACCGAGGAGTTTTTCTCCTCCCCCAGTGCTAGACAAAGGAGGTGTGATTTGTCCTTCGCTCGCAGCCGTTTGAGCCACCCCACACGGAGGCGAGCCTCGCTAGCGTCTCGGTTACAGCCCTTCCCATAAGGCTTCATTCAGGGGCGCCTTGTCCGGGGCCGCTGCCTTCTCTCGAGCAGGTGCTTCGGCGCTCCAGACTCAGCCCAGGACTGATCCCCGCAGCAGCCCAGCCTCTCCGGAAGGCTGAAGGGGGCAGGCGCAGCCACAGCCGCTCTCCAAGGGTTGGTTCCTCGGACTCTGGGGCCTTCCCGGGAGCTGCCGCCAGCCCTGGCTTAGGGAGAGAATTGATGGACATGTTGAAATCACATGTTGCACACGTTACTTGCCACTCCACCCGCTCATCGAAAGGGAATCCCCTGTTTCTCCTTTCTTTCCCTCTGGGTCGCAGACCATTTAGTATGTGTAGCGAGTAGCATTTTAAATGCTCGACTACCACTTAAGACTGGTCCCAGGGCAATCACCAGAAACAGAGAGATACAACCCCATTTGGAGTTGGGTGATTTTCTTAGAGAAAGCAGTTTTGAAGGATTTGCTGGGGGTCGTGGAGCGGGGAGGTGGGAAATAACCAGCTTTGCCGCACAACAGGTAAATACTACCCTGATGGCTTGAGGGGAGAGAGGGCGCCAAAGTGAGCTTCCATAAGGCTCATAAAGGCTTGGGAAGTTCTAGTCAAACTAACAAGCAGCTGATTCCACCTAGGATCCCTTAGGTCAAGCTGTGGAAAGCACCCCACTAGGGGAAGTTTCGGGAGTCGTTAGCCCCTTGGATCAGAGCAGCTTTGCCTTTGTTAGTTTTAAATTCCGAATACACTTGCCTTTGAAAAACCATAAACAGGCCGGGCGCAGTGGCTCACGCCTGTAATCCCAGCACTTTGGGAGGCCAATGCAGGCGGATCACGAGGTCAGGAGATGGAGAACATCCTGACACGGTGAATCCCCGTCTCTACTAAAAAATACAACAAATTAGCTGGGCGTGGTGGTGGCGGGCGCCTGTAGTCCCAGCTACTCGGGAGACTGAGACAGGAGAATGGTGTGAACCCTGGAGGCGGAGCTTGCAGTGAGCTGAGATGGGGCCACTGCACTCCAGTCTGGGCGACAGAGCGAGACTCCGTCTCAAAAAAGAAAAAAAGAAGAAAAGAAAAACCATAAACAAAACTTTAAAAAAGTTTCTGCTTCTAGAATGCAGGTAAAGGTTGAGGACACTTCAGTTGGAAGTTTGGGTTACATTCTATGCTCACTAGTTCCCAGGCAAGTCAACTGCTTGAGCCCTAGTTTCCAAGGATGAGAGGTAGAAATCATGTTATTTGTCTCACATGAGGTAACATGAAAACAGCTTGCAAGTTAGTAATACTTCACCCAGTCCATAGCGCTATTCAGCCTACCTCTGTCACTTCTCCCAGGATTAAAAACAACCAGCCTTGCTGGTCTCCAACTCCTGACCTCAAGTGATCCGCCTGCCTCAGCCTCCCAAAGTGCTGGGATTACAGGCAAGAGCCACTGCGCCCAGCCCCAATGCTGCCATATGTTAGGTACATAATCTTAGACATGTCATCTAGCTCTTCTTAAATGTAGTTTCCTCACTTGTAAAATGTTTGTTAATATCTGCCTTATCTTCCCCATAGGTTTATTGTGAAAACCAAATGAAGCAACACTTAAGCTTTCGTGTCTAAATTGATGTAAAAATATTCATGTTGAATGTGTTAATGTACTGAAATTGTCAACATTTTTACCTACAAAATGTCTTACAGCGTAACTTGCCCAAGGCCTGATGTTATGAACTGCCTCCTTTTTCTTTTTAATTCATGAAGAACTTGTAACATAATCCCATTTCAGTCAGATTGAAAACCCAGGTTTAAAACATTGCTGTTCAGAGGTAATGGGGGGTTGGAACTTGCATTCCCTAATTGCTCATCTGGACAGGATTAAAATGGTCACACTATACTCTGGTTTCTCTTCAAATCATATAAATCTTTCACTTTAAAATGGTCACACTGGCTTTATTAGTTCTGTTAAAGATTTTTCTAGCAGACTTCAGTGGAATTTTATTAGTTAGAAATATTAATGTAATTCTTTTTTTTTTTTTTTGAGATGGAGTTTCGCTCTTGTTGCCCAGGCTGGAGTGCAGTGGACCGATCTCGGCTCACTGCAACCTGTGCCTCCCGGTTTCAAGTTATTCTCCTGCCTCAGCCTCCCGAGTAGCTGGGATTACAGGCATACGCCACCACGCCTGGCTAATTTTGTATTTTCAGTAGAGATGAGGTTTCTCCATGTTGGTCAGGCTGGTCTCGAACTCCTACCACAGGTGATCTGCCCGCCTCAGCCTCCCAAAGTGCTAAGATTACAGGTGTGAGCCACTGTGTTCAGTCAGAAATGTTAATGTAATTCTAAAGACACCTAAATCTCTGTCTGTTTGTTTGTTTGTTTATTTATTTATTTATTTATTTTTGACAGTGTATCACTCTGTTGCTGAGGCTGGAGTGTGGTGATGCAATTGCCACCCATTGCAGCCTCAAACAATCCTCCCGCTTCAGCCTTTCGAGTAGCTGGGACTACAAGTACTCATGCTCAGCTATTTTTTTTTTTTTTTTTAAGATACAGGGTCTCACTATGTTGCCCAGGCTAATCTTGAACTCCTGGGCTCAAGCAACCTCTAGCCTCAGTCTCCCAAAGTGCTGGGAATACAGACGTAAGCCACCGTGTCTGGCCCTGAATCTCTTTAAACCATGGGTTCTAAACATGGGGGTAAAGGATACCTATGATAAACTGCTGCTGGTAGAACTTTTCTGGCAGATCTTGCTGCTGCCTACCTGGCTTCTCAGGGGATCGGAGCCTGAATCGAGCATGGTCCTCTCTGCCTTACTCTGCATAGCATAGACATGTGGTTGCGCACACTGCCTCCTCTTTCTCTCCTCACCTGCCTCACCTCCAACCCGCCCCCTACTCTGACTCCCCAGTTGTGTCCAGCTCTGTCTAGTGATCTGGAGATGGGAGATGTCAGAAAATGAAAAGGTATAGAAAGTAACATCTTAGGTGGAAACAACCTGTGTCTATTAATGGATTAATGGATAAACACAATGTGATCTACACATGCAATGGAATATTCTTTAGTCTTAAAAAGGAATTAAATTCTGACACACGTTACAACACAGATGAACTGTGAAGACACTATGCTAAGTGAAATCAGCCAGATACAAAAGAACAATATTGCATGATTCCACTTTCCACTTATATGAGGTACCTAGAATAGTCAAATTCATAGAGACAGAAAGTAGAGTGATTTTCGCTAGAAGCTGGGGGAGAGGGGGATGGGAAGTTACTGTCTAAGGAGTACAGTTGCAGTTTTCGCAAGATGAATGGTAGTGATGGTTGCGTGACAATATGAATAAACTTAATGCCACCGAATTGTACACTTAAAAATGGTTAATATGGTAAAATTTATGTTAGGTATATTTTACCATAGTTTTTTTTAATGTAACATCTCCTAACAGAAAATTTAAGGACACCTAGTGACGTGCCTTTTTTCTCCCACCAAAAGATCAAACTCAGGACCAGTTCAAGTTCCCTGATCAAAGTGTTAGAAATCAAAGTTAAGTGCCTATTACTTCTCTAGAATATCTTGCTTTGTTCCACTTATTATAGGACTGGCTTAGCCAGTAAATTATATCTTTATTTCTCATTCACCAATCAGCAGGAATTATAAGTGGATAAGTAGGATTTAGGCATATACTGAAAGTATAATTGCACTGGTAACCTAAACTCTAGCAAATACTCTTAGCAATGCGGGAAACTGCTAGCTACTTTTCCCTGTAAAATGTTTTCAAAAATCTCAGGTGTCTTTGTACCCTTTCAAAAAATTAAGATAGTATTGTGGTACTTTACTACCTACTCATTTATAAATTCATTTGTATTAAAGGCAAATAATGTTGATGGAACCCCCAAAATTCAGTACTTTAAAGGCCTGAGTACACTGGGCTGTATAACAAGGAATGTAGACGAATACTTGATATAATTATAATGTTTGGTCCAATACTCCTAGCCTGGTTTAAAGGAGAGATTGCCTTTTTCAGTGGAATGACTTCTTTAACAATGAGCCATTCATTCTCTTGTGATAGCACCAGAAGGAGAGAATTATTGGTTCTTTAAAATCGTTTTTTAAAGCAAGAAATTAACCTTTTGGAGTGAGGAGGGCTAGAAACAGGTAAGGGTTAGGAAATCGGATCTAGGCCACCTGGGACTTGGAAGCCAGTTCCCAAACTCAAATTATCTGAATTCTAAACTAGGGACCCTATTCCTGTGTTTCATTGTTGTTGTTGTTTTCTCACTCTGTCACCCAGACAAGCATGATCCTGGCTCATTGCAGCCTTGACCTCCTGGGCTCAAGCAATCCTCCCACCTCAGCCTCCAAAAGCACTGGGATTACAGGCGTATACCATTGCACCCAGCCCTATTTCTGTTTTTAACGTAAATAAACCTCTATCACACTGAACACAACTGACACTCATGAACACTTTAGCTGGTCTCCCCAGCAGAAGAAGCAAAAGCTAAGGGGGCCGAGTGACCTTCTGCCCCTCTGTCTCGAAGCCATGGTGGGGACAGGCATGGAGGTGATGAAAGAAGGAGAACACTTTCTTATCCTCTTCAGAGGACCATTGTTCCTCCAGAATTGTCTACATAGCATCCTTCATCTGAATTGAAGACTCCTCAAAGTAAAACAGCTGTATCTGGGGGCATGAGGAATTTGTAATGATGAGGAAAAATGAGGTTTTGGATGAGGACAAGAGACAGTTCTAGCACAGAGAGCCAGTTAGAATGAGGAGAAGACTGGCTGGGTGCGATGGCTCACACCTGTAATCCTAGCACTTTGGGGGGCCGAGGCAGGCGGATCTCTTGAGGTCAGGAGTTCAAGACCAGCTTGGCCAACATGGTGAAACCCCATCTCTACTAAAAATACAAAAATTAGCTTGGTATGGTGGCCCACACCTGTAATCCCAGCTACTTGAGAAGCTGAAACAGGAGAATCGGTTGAGCCCAAGAGGCAGAGGTTGCAGTGAGCCAAGATTGTGACACTGCACTCAAGCCTGGGTAACAGAGTGAGACTCCATCTCAAGCTGAGCCTGCTCACAGGAGAAGGAATGGGCAGGCACCAGCCAATAACTCAAGCACTGTACCCACATTTTATACATGAGAACAGAAACCATCTCCCTCCATTCCCACCCATACAGTTTGGACATGGGGACGGAAACCTCATGCTGTCTGCATTAACCCAACTTCTTCTTTTTTTTTTTTTTTTTTTTTTGAGACGGAGTTTCACTCTTGTTGTCCAGGCTGGAGTGCAATGGCACGATCTTGGCTCACCACAACCTCCGCCTCCCAGGTTCAAGCAATTCTCCTGCCTCAGCCTCCCTAGTAGCTGGGATTATAGGCATGTGCCACCACGCCCAGCTAATTTTGTATTTTTAGTAGAGACGAGGTTTCTCCATGTTGGTCAGGCTGGTCTTGAACTCCCGACCTCAGGTGATCCACCCGCCTCGGACTCCCAAAGTGCTGGGATTACAGGTGTGAGCCACTGTGCCCAGCCCAACTTTATGATTCTACTGTGTTTATCAGAATTGCTTTTCTATTTCAGGAGATTTCCCGGGCAAATAACTTTTTGTTGTTGTTGTTGTTGTTGTTGTTGTTGAGACGGAGTCTCGCTCTGTCGCCCAGGCTGGAGTGCAGTGGCCGGATCTCAGCTCACTGCAAGCTCCGCCTCCCGGGTTTACGCCATTCTCCTGCCTCAGCCTCCAGAGTAGCTGGGACTACAGGCGCCCGCCACCTCACCCGGCTAGTTTTCTTGTATTTTTTTAGTAGAGATGGGGTTTCACTGTGTTAGCCAGGATGGTTTCGATCTCCTGACCTCGTGATCCAACTTTATTGTTCATTACAGAAACTTCCAACTCTTTTCATAGAAAGTATCAACAGTTTATGTCCTAAGATTCTTTGAAACCCTGTCTCAAAATCCTCAGCCAACTATTGCCACCAACACTAAACCACCTTTTCAAAAAATTAAGAATTGGGTAATTCTTACCCAGTCCTACCAAAGCCACATCGAAAGACCTGCTCTAAACCAAATTTCAAATTCTCGACAAATTCCAACCTTATCTTTTCCCCTCCAAGACCCTATCAAAGCTCTATGGACAAGGTGTTCTCCCTAACCACAGTAAGCAATGAACTCAGCTATGTCTTATCAACAGGCTGTGCTGGTGATATTTGCAGATCCAGCATTCAACATCCTAATATGCACAGTACATTAGAAGGTTAATTGATAATCATTGCCGGCACTTCAATAGATGAAAAATAGAATATTTAACATAGTATTGTAGGGCTTTACAATTTACAGAAGGCTTTCCCATGGGTGATTTCACTGGGCTCATTTACAGTGCACTGTGAGAAGTGAGTGGGGAAAATATTAGTATCATGACCAAGTCACACATGAGAACACAGCCCAAAGATGGGACGTGATTTATCAGAGGCTGAATGGACCAATTAAAAGGCAGGGTAGAATCTTTATTCTAGGTCTCCCGATTTTAAATATTGACTATTAACCTACAGAAGTCCTAATGACAATATTTAGTATTTACATTAAGAGACTAAGCATTTTCTTAAATCTTAAAGAGCCAAAGTGTATTCATTTGCTAGGGCTTCTGAACAAAGTCCCACAAACAGAGTGACTTCGTGGCACCAAGGGGTTAATTTGATCAGGTCTGCCTGCCCTGCTTGCTTTTGCTCGCTAGTTTTTTCTTTTTTCCTTTTTCCATGAAGTAGAAGGCCGTGGTAGTTGAAGGTCTTGCCACTGAACTCTGAAACTTAACCTTCACTGGCTACTTTATATATAACATTCATACATTACTATGATAATGGCTGCTTCGGTTGTTTTTCAGGAACTTGGGCCCGCTCCTATTCTGTTCAAACTAGTTGAGACCACCAACTGACCCTTCCACCCACCTCAGCCTCCCAAAGTGCTGGGATTGCAGGCGTGAGCCACCGCACCCGGCCAGTCCTCTCCTCATTCTAACTCTCTGTGCCAAAACTGTCTCTTGTCCTCATCTAAAACTTCATTTTTCCTCCTCATCACAGATTCCTCATGCCTCCAAATAGAGCTGTTTTATGTTGAGGAGTCTTCAATTCAGATTGAAGGATGCAGGCAATGGGCCCGCACAAGTGCCTGAGAAGTGGCCTTTTGATATTGGAGGGCCAAAAACTCCACCCTCCTGATCATGCTAACAGCACCATTTTCTGTGCATATGTCCTATAAAATGCCACAAACCCCAACTATGCTTGCACAGCATGAACCCATATCTTCATTTTTCTCCACCACCAATCACCTCTCCCTGCGCCTTAGACCACCCCACTCCCCTAACCCATCAATATCCCTAAGCTTTATCTTCAGGGAGGCAGATTTGAGAACTGTTCTCCCACCTCCTTGCTTGTCAGCCTCACAAATCTTTTCTCTTTTGCAAAACCCGTGTCACAGTGATTGATTTACTGTGCACAGGCAGAATGGACCTGGACCTGGCTGGTGACATTAGAAGAACCAAAATTTGTTGTCTCACAGTTCTGGAGACGAGAAGTCCAAGATGAGGGTGTTGGCAGGGTTGGGTCTTTCTGATGGCTGAGAAGGAGAATCTATTCCAGGTCTCTCTTCTCACTTCTGGTGGTTTGCTGGTTTGCTGGCCATCTTTGGTGCTCCTTCGCTTCTGTTGCATCACCCGGTCTCTGCCTCCATTGTCACATGGTATTCTGCTTGTGCGTGTGTCTGTGTTCCCCCAACATTTTTTTTTTTTTTTTGAAACTGCGTCTCCCTCTGTCACCCAGGTTGGAGTGCAGTGGCACAACGATAGCTCTCTGGAGCCTTGACTTCCCAGACTCAAGTGATCCTCCTGCATCAGCCTCTTGAATAGCCGGGACTACAGGCATGCATCACTATACATGGCTAATTTCTTATTTTTTATATAAGCAGGGTCTCATTTTATTGCCCAGGGTGGTCTCAAACTCTTAGGCTCAAGCGATTCTCCTACCTCCACCTTTCAAAGTGCTGGGATGATATGCATGAGCCACTGCACTCAGCCACATTTCCCCTTTATGTAAAGACACCAGTTATATTGGATTCGGGGCCCAGCCTACACTAGTATGACCTCATCATACTTTAACTAATTACATCTGCAATTACCCTATTTTTCAGAGCCCAGATGCTAAGCATTACACAATGACCCTATTTTCAAATAAGGAAATCTAAGGTATTGGGCTTAGGACTTCAACATGTGAGCTGGAGTAGGTCGGGGAACACGCAATTCAACCCACAGCACAAAGATAATGAAAGTTTGGTCCACCTCTGCAAGCCCAACAGTTCATAGTTGATCCTTGTATTCCAGTAAATCCTTGGGACTAGGGATGGTTTTTAAGACAGGGAAATTTGCTTTAGTGCAGTAATGCTTATTACCTTAGGCAGATCGATTTCCTGGGCTGCTATGTGGCTAATTTTATTTTATTCTCACTAATAAGTAATCATGAATACTTCATGAATTATTGAGCAAAATGCATGTCTGAAAGCCACTGCTTGTATTCAGTTTAAAGAATAGGTCCATTTGAACTGAATTTTGAGTGATAGCAGTAAATATATTGTGTCCACTGGTGGCTCATACCTATAATCCCAGCACTTTGGGAGGCTGAGGCAGGAGGATCACTTGAGGTCAGGAGTTCTATACCAGCCTGGGTAATACAGCAAGATCCCATCTCTACAAAAAATATAAAAATTAGCTGGGTATGGCAGCACACACCTGTAGTCCCAGCTATTCAGGAAGCCAAAGTGGGAGGATCACTTGAGCTCAGGAAGTCAAGGCTGCAATGAGCTGAGATCGCACCATTGCACTCCAGCCTGGGTAACAGAACAAGACCCTGTCTCAAAAAAAAATTGTGTCCACAAAATAACTTGGTCCAGTCTGGTGCATGCTACATGCTACACTCCTACTGGTAAAGATGGGTTTGTGTAAAAATATAGCTTGAAGAAAATAATCTGTTTTAGTCTACAAAAGTAGATGGGGAACATGGTCTCTTACTAACTTGGGTGAATTTATTCTGAAACCTTTTCTGCTTTAACATTCAAAGGTTGATCCCAGGAGAAAACATTCTACTCCTCGACATGGGTCTTGCCTGATTCATTTACCAACTATAACAGTAAGTACTGATCCATTTAGTCAACGCTTTAAAAAAACCAGTGACGACAGCCTAGACGGGCTGTTCTTTTTCTTCCTCTCCTTTTTAGTCCATTTTTGTTGATTTTGATGGAAATCTCTATTTTGAGGGAAAGAAATATATTTGCTTACTGTACTCAGATGTTTTTTGAGCCAGTGCATTAGATATTTTTATGGTTATATCAATTTTAGTTTTATATAATATTGAATATATTTAACTATTACATAAATGTATAACGAAATCTATCTGTAAATTATAAACTAATAATAGAATAAACATATGGGAAAACCACTTTCGACAACTTAAGAATCAGAATATAACTCTCATAGCTATGTTCTATGTTCTATGTTCAAACAGAACCAGTAACTTTCTTCTTTCCTCCAGGAGTAATCACTCTCCTAAATTTGTGACTTCTTTGCCTTTAAAAAGTTTTCTTTATCTTTTTTAATCGATATATCATAGTTGTACATATTTTTGGAGTGAATGTGGTATAAAAAAGTTGGCCGGGCACAGGGACTCATGCCTGTAATACCAGCACTTTGGGAGGCTGAGGCGGGTGGATCACCTGAGGTCAAGAGTTTGAAGCCAGCCTGGCCAACATGGTGAAACCCCATCTCTATTAAAAAATACAAAAAAAATTAGCTGGGTGTGGTGGCAGGTGCCTGTAATTCCAGCTACTCAGGAGGCTGAGGCAGGAGAATCGCTTGTACCTGGAAGGCGGAGGTTGCAGTGAGCCAGGACCGCGCCATTGTACTCCAGCCTGAGCAACAAGAGCAAAACTCTGTCTCAAAAAAAAAAAAAAAAAAAAAAGTTTTACCACATATGGATTTATGTTGTTTTGTTTTGTTTTGCTGGTTGGGGGTTTTATAAAAATAACATACTATTTTAGTCTTCTGTGACCAGCTCTTTTCTCTCAATATTGTGTTTCTGGGATTCACTCACATTGTTGCATGTAGCAATAGTTCATTCCTTTTCATTGTTGTGTAATAGAAAATTGTGTCAATGTTCCACAATTTATTTATCCATATTCCTGGCAATGGACATTTGAGTTGTCTGCAGTGTTCTGGTCTTGTGAATAATGAACATTCTACATTTCTCCAGGTACATGTGTCAAAGAGTTACACTATAGGGCATTGGTTTCCAGACTTTAAAAAACTGTAATGTGTTTTATACACATATATTTTACACGTACCATAAATACTTTACATTACAAGTTGTACACACCTGGTGCACACATATGTGAAACCAACAATTTATGAAACAAAACTTACTCTTTTTTTTTCTTTCACTCTAGCACTCAGGTTGGAGTGCAGTGGTGCAATCACAAGGCTCACAGCAGCCTCCACCTCCCAGGCTTAAGTGATCCTCCCATCTCAGCCTCCCAAGAAGCTGGAACTACAGGCATGCACCACCATGCCCAGCTAATTTTTGTATTTTTTGTAGAGACAAGGTTTCACCACGTTGCCCAGGCTCATAAAATTTACTCTTACTATACTAAGTTTTTCCACTCTATTGAATTTTATTTTGTTTGTTTAAAAAAAAAAAAGTTGGTTTAGGCCAGAAGCAGTAGTTCACATCTATAATCCTAGTGCTTTGGGAGGCCGAGGCAGGAGGATCACTTGAGGCCAGAAGTTCAAGACCAGCCTGGGCAACATAGTGAGACTCCATCTCCACAAAAATAAAAAAAGTTAGCTAGGCTCAGCTTAATGGTGTGTGCCTGTAGTTCCAGCTACTCAGGAGGCTGAGGTATGAGGATTGCTTGAGCCCAGGAGTTGGAAGCTGCAGTGAGCTATGATTGCACCACTGTACTCCAGTCCGGGTGATAGAGCAAGACCCTGTCTCTGAAGAGAAAAAAAAAAAAAAAAAAAAAAAAGGTTGTTTGGACCACCCAATTGTAGATGTTTGAAAAAACCCAGATCTGGAATACTATACCCAAGAGTGAAACTGCTAGCTCCTGGTTATATGCATGTTTGCCTTTACAACAAAATGACACATCGTTTATACCAAACTGTTTATAACAATTTACATGCCCATTAGGAATGTGAAATAATTCCTGTAGTTTCACACCCTCTCCCACACTTGGTATCATCAGTGTTCTTAATTTTTGCTAATCTGGTAGATGTAAAAGAATATCTCACTGCATCTGCATTTGCAATTACCTGAGGAATAATTAGCTGGGAGATTTTTTTTTTTCCCCTATTTGAAACAGGTCTCACTCTGTCACCCAGCTGGAGTGCAGTGGCTCACTCAGCTTTGACTTCCTTCTCAGCTCACTGCAGCCTTGACTTCCTGAGCCCAAGAGATACTCCTACCTCAGCTTCCCCAGTAGGTGGGACTACAGGTGCATGCCACTGCACCTGGCTATTTTTAAAAATTTTTTATAGAGACAGGGTCTTGCTGTGTTTCTTGGCTGAAGTCAAACTCCTGGCCTCAAGCACTCCTCTGGTCTTGACCTCTCAAAGCGCTGGGATTATAGGTGTGAGCCACTATGCCCAGCCAGTTTGAATATCTTTTGGATCTATTCACCCCCTTTGTGAAATGCCTATTCATGTTTTTTGCTCACTTTTTCTGTTTGAATATTTTTTTTTTTAGATGGAGTCTCATTCTGTTGCCCAGGCTGGAGTGCAGTGGTGCGATCTTGGCTTACTGCAACCTACGTCTCCCAGGTTCAAGCAATTCTCCTGCCTCAGCCTCCTGAGTAGCTGGGATTATAGACACCCACCACCACAACTGACTAATTTTTGTATTTTTAATAGAGTTGGGGTTTCATCACGTTGGCCAGGCTGGTCTCAATCTCCTGACCTCAAGTTATCCGCCCACCTCTGCCTTTCAAAGTGCTGGGATTATAGGCATGAGCCACCGTGCCTGGCTTTGTTGGAATTTTTACAAGGCACCTGTTGGAGAATTTGCGTCACGTTCTATGGCATTTTGTGTATTTAATCCAGGCTTAAATTGGAAGATTATTCCTTTGGGGAGGCATTAGGAGTCAAGAAACTTGATTTGGTCTGACAGGGTGTAGGAGGAAAACTAGGCCCCATTTTTTGTTTTCGCCTTGTATTTCCTCTTGCCAGGAATCAAGCTGTGTCAGGAATACTCCCCTCTCTTAGCTAGGCCTGGTACCTTTTTTTTTTTCTTTTTTGAGGGTATAATAGCTGCTGAAGACAGTGGCAAGGAGGGTGTCAACCATTCTTCACTGTTGCTGCTTCAATATGGACAGCAGCCCCACTCCCCATTTCCTGCCTCGTCTCTCTTTGACCTCAACTGAGTATCTTACTCCTTTGCCCATCTGGCACTGGGATTATGGGCTCCTGAATGCTCCAGAGCTCCTTTTAATGTCATTCATAATTAAATCTTGAGCTGCAGTTCTTGGTCTTTTGGTTCACACACTTCATTCTTCCTGCGTATTCCACTATAAGTAGAGAGAAAAATGCTGGTCACTGGGTGTTGGTGGTAGCCATGCTCTGACCAGGGAGTCCCTGTTCATGCCTTTTGTCCAGGTCCCTGCAGTTCTGCTCTGTAGCTGTCTCTGGGCCAGGGTGGGCCTTTTCCCACCAGTGCTTTTGGTAGCAATGCATTCCATGCAACTGCTTCATAAAGCAGATGATATTTTTCCAGGGTAGCCATGTTATAATTGGGGTTTGTGTTATTAACTAAATCAATCATAATATAAAGCCAATCCAATATCATAAAAATAAAAATCAAGTGACACACAAACCTCTGTAATAATTATGACCCACATTAGGAGTACAGTTCATATCTGACACTGGTATGATCTGGAGCATTATTTCATCATTGTAGTGTCCATAGTGGCCCTAGTTTTGCTTTGATGACATCATCCTTGGTGTTAGCATTCGGCCCTCCTTCCCATATCTCAAACTGGGTTCATTGGAACCCAACTCTTCTGGAGGAAACCTTTTGAGTTGACATCCAGTCCCTCAGTGTCATTCCCTAAGACACCAAGACAATGAAAGCAAGGAGGATACGTGGGTGGCCAGAGCCTTGGGCCCTCTCTGTTTCAACCAGAGCAGTCTTTAAAAATACACACACACACGCGCACACACACAAACACACGCGCAAACACATAGAATCCCATGTAATAGTTCATTTTTATAAATGCATCTTCAGCCTGTAATCCCAGCACTTTGGGAGGCCGAGACGGGTGGATCACGAGGTCAGGAGATCGAGACCATCCTGGCTAACATGGTGAAACTCCACCTCTACTAAAAATACAAAAAACTAGTCAGGTGACGTGGCGGGCGCCTGTAGTCCCAGCTACTCGGGAGGCTGAGGCAGGAGAATGGCGTAAACCCAGGAGGCGGAGCTTGCAGTGAGCTGAGATCCGGCTACTGCACTCCAGCCTGGGCAGCAGAGCGAGACTCCGTCTCAAAAAAATAAAAATAAAAATAAAAATAAAAAATAAATAAATAAATGCACCTTCAGTTTAGAAAGTGTGAACATCCCTGGAGCAGCTCATCTTGAGGCCAAGGTCTTTAAAATAGCTGGGGCTGTAGCTGAAGAGGAAAGGCAGGCTGATGTTTGCTGATGGTTTGTCTTCCTTCAAATAGACATACAGTTTCTGAAAATTAGACCGTTTTTTCTTTCCTGCTCCCATGACATTTTTGATGCCTGGTCAAGGGTCCATACATGCTTCCCCCGTCCCAGTTGGTAGACTTTGGGCTGTCTCCCAAAATCTATGTTCCCTTCCTCCATAATAATAGAGTTTCAGCCCACACATCACTGCTCAGCCAGAAGCTTCATTTTCCAGCCTCCCTCATGGTTCAAGGTGACTATGTTCTCACCAATGGCCAGCACAAGGGATGTGTATAATTCCCACATCATTTGCTTAAAAGAAAATTGCTTACCTAGGAGCCCAGGAGCTGTGGCTCATGCCTATAATCCCAGCACTTTGGAAGGCCGAGGCAGGCAGATCACCTGAGGTCAGGAGTTCAAGACCAGCCTGACCAACATGGCGAAACCCCGTCGTCTCTACTAAAAATATGAAAATTAGTCAGGCATGATGGTCGGCCTGTAATCCCAGCTACTTGGGAGGCCGAGGCATGAGAATCGCTTGAACCTGGGAGGTTGAGGTTGCAGTGAGCCAAGATTGTGCCACCGCACTCTAGCCTGGGCAACAGAGTAGGACTCCGTCTCAAAAAAAAAAAAGAAAAGAAAAGAAAAGAAAAAGAAAAAAAGAAAACTGCTTATTTAGGACTCTTTTTTCACTTTTCCATCTTCCCACAAGTTGAGCATTGACATGGTGCTTATGCTGCACACACCTTTACCCTGCTGCCGTGCAGACAAGGACAACCCTGGAGGATGGTGGGGCAACAAGACAGAAAAGGCTGAGTCCCGAAGGCTGTGCGAAGCTCAGGTGCCCCACGCAGCTGGAACAGCTCGCCTCCAGATTGTAATAAGGTTCTGTAGTCATTTGCCACATAAGTGGTCTGCAACCTTATTTTCGAATGGAATTAGCAAGTCCAAGAATTTTAGAACTGAGAGAAATCTCAGGGTCATTGAAATGAGTTCTAGAATTTGCATCCTTTTTGGGTTGATAAGCTACTTTTGGATTTCTGAGGTCTTGAGTTCATTGAGACTTGGGGTTTGAAGTGGAAACATGTTTTACCCAGAGTCTGGGAAGGCAGAGGGCTGCTAAGAGTACCTCCCTCCCTGCCTGGATGTGTAGCTGACTGCATGGGGTATAGGAAGGGCAGCAGGAGGGGCCCAGGCCAGGCTTGGCTTGTGGCAACACCACCAGCTTTGGTCCTCTGGCAAGCATTTGGGACCTTTGGAGACTCCTATCCTGGTCCAACCTTCTCTGTTTATAGAGAAAGAAATTGAGCCCAACTTTCTTGTCGAAGGTCACATGGTGATTTAATGGCAAAATTGGGACTAGAACCCAGGTATCCTGACTATCTGAAGCTATGATAGCATGCTACTTTTGCAGTTGTCCTGACTGGCCCCGGATGTTCCCCATTGCTTTCAAGACAGCTAGGCTGATGCTTCTGGGCCCCAGCCCTGAAGTATAAGCTATATCAATAAGCCACGACAAAATGTTTGATCACATTTTGTAATCCTTCTGGAGTTTCTTCCCTAGAGCCCTGCCCTTAGCTGGGTGGCCCCCTTCTCCATCTTTTGGCACTCTCTGCATTCCCTCCCTTGACTTAGCAGACCCAGCTTTCTGATTGATCGTACTCCCTGGCCTCTTGCTTTTTATATATATATTTTTTCTTTTGAGACAGGGTCTCACTCTGTCATTTAGGCCAGGGTGTATTGGAGCGATCACAACTCACTGCAGCCTCAATCTGCCAGGCTCAAGCAATCCTCCCCACTTAGTTCCCTGAGTAGCTAGGACTACAGGTACACACCACCATGCCTGGCTAATGCTTAAAATTTTTTTGTAGAGATAGGGTCTCACTATGTTGCCCAGGCTGGCCTTGCACTCCTGTGCTCAAGCTATCCTCCTGCCTTGGCCTCCCAAAGTTCCACACTTCTTTTCTTTCTTTCTCCTATCTCAGTACAGCATAAAAATGGGGAGTGACCAGGGATCCTTCAGACGTCAGCCCGTAAGACACCAAGACAAATAGGGAGAGATTACTGAAAAGTACAATCTAAAGAAGTCCAGGCCAGGCACGGTGGCTCATGCCTGTAATACCAGCAGGATCACTGGGATAGCAGTGGCTCATACTTGTAATCCCAGGTGGATCACGTGAGGTCAGGAGTTTGAGACCAGCCTGGCCAACATGGTGAAACCCCATCTCTACTAAAATACAAAAATTATCTGGGTGCGGTGGCAGGCGTCTGTAATCCCAGCTACTCAGGAGGCTGAGGCAGGAGAATTACTTGAACCCGGGAAGTGGAGGTTTCAGTGAGCCGAGATTGCGCCACTGCACTCTAGCCTGGGTGACAGAGCAAGACTCTATCTCAAAAAATAAAATAAAATAAAATAAAATAGAAGCCCAGGGACAAATGAACCTACCTCCACTGTAGACACTGGGAGCCATATTCTCAAAATGAGTAACTATAGGGAAAAGACAGAATTCTCACAAGAGGGCATAACCTCCGCTCTTCATACATTTCTCCTGTAACACCTTTCTGATTGAAAAGAAAAAAGAAAGCTGTGCTTGACTTTCGTTCTAGTGCTTTTTAAGATCAAGCAGGAATCTTATATTCTTTCATTGCCTTCTACATTTCTTTTCCTTCTTCCCTGTCCTCTTTCTTTTTAAATTCAGATCATTTAACAGACAAGGGTCATAGCTAAAAATAAATCTTCATTGTACTGAGCTACCTATGATGTAATTTAGTGTATTCTTAGGTCTCCAGAGTCAACACTCCAGGCATGTAGAAACACACAGGAGAATAAAACCTCAGTTCCCAGGCAGCTTCCAGAAGCTGTGGTATTGCTGTGGCCTGAGGCCTGGATTTTCCCAGGGGATAGGTATCCATATAGTTTGTGCCCTTCCATATCACTTTTCATTCAGAGGTCTTACCTGGATTGGTAGCCAAGCATTGATACTCACACTTCCCCAAAGAGGTAAATTTTAGTAGGAAACTGAGACCCAACAAAATGAGGCGACTAGGCTGAGTGACTGGGGAAGTTTCCAGCCAAGTCAGATATAAAATTTGTACTGTGAAAAACTTTTATTTGTTTTTTGGTAAATACTGCCAAAAAACAGTATTGCCACGATCACTGCCATGATCACTCCATGCAGTGGGTTAAACTTGTAGGGGAAATAAATTCTGTGGTATCAGCTCAGAACAGAACATATTGGGAATGCATAATAGAAAAACAGTACTCTCACTCAGCTTCATAACTCCAGCAAATTTGTGGATTAGGGTTAACCAAGTCTGGAATTCCAGAACTCAAGTTACCCAAGTGTGGCAGGCCAGGGGAATTTCTACTAGCTGGATGGGAAATCTTCAAAGTCAGCATTTATTTTCATCTGCACTCAATATTTTGGCCCAATATGTAAGTTACTTGCTTTCCATTCTTGTGTTGATAAGGAGCCTAAAAGCCTGGAACAGAGAAAGGAAAAGTTGGTTTCCACTTGGGTCTAAATGTGATCATCAGTCATGGAAAATGCTGACTATGACCATTCCCACTCAGCTTCTCATGCTTGGCACTAAGAGACACTGGACACCTTGGGCTGCAATGACTGCATTGTGCGTTTGTCACTTTACCATAAGCTGCATGAGTCCCCAGCTGGCTGTGTTAAAATGCTCCATCTTCCCAACAGCCACGTGTCCCTTGAAGGCAGGAATTCTTTTACGTTTCTTCTGCAGCTCTCATGGTATACCATGTTGCTTATTCTTTTTTTTTAAATTTTTTAAAAATTCTTTTTAAATTCATTTATTTTTCGAGATGGGGTCCTGCTATGTTGCCCAGGCTGGTCTCAAACTCCTGGCCTCAAGACATCCTCCCACCTTGGCTTCCCAAAGTGTTGGGATTACAGGCATGTGACACCATGCCCAGCCCATGTTGGTGTTCTCTCTGTCAGGACCCAACCAGGGAAGCAGAAACATGTGTAAGTTTTGAAGGATATATTAGGCAATGGTGGGAGAAGCTGAGGAAGGGTGCATGACAAGGAGTTAAAGGATCAGTCACAAGCCAGCCTTCCTGAAGCACTGGTGTGGATGGAACAAAGTTTGCCAAGGAATATGGGTAGCTAGGCACATCCAGTTGCTGAAGTGGGACCGTGAAAGTAGAGCTGGTAGAAAAGTCTATGTTTCTGATGGTGAGCCTGGCCCCACTAATGGTCTTAGGAAGAGTTGGTGGATGTGGAATGGGAAACTGAACAAGCTGGAACCCACCAGCACCCCTGTACCTGCCAGCCGTAGCATCAAACCACAATGACCTTCAGAGAGTAGTGGCTGTTGCTTTACTTCCACCTTCCTAATCTTGCACAAATTTCTCTTTTGACCAACTCTCACCCAGAGGCATACGAAGAAAGGAACTTGAGAAAACCATTCCAGTTAAAGCAAGTCAACCCAGCACAGTCCAAAATCCGTGCAGGTATGTACTAGTTGCTCAGAACTCATTCAGTTTCCAACATTGTAAGAAAAGTCCTGATCTAAAGTCAGGATATCTAGGACTTCTGGTCATAGTTCTGCCTCTAAAAATGTGTCCTGGGCTAAAATGTTAACCTCTCTGCCCCTCAGGTCCTTAGGGAAAGAAAACAATGACTCATCAACTCTTAGAGGGTGTATACAGAAGTGGAGGAGTTAAAATGTTAGCAATGAAACTGTCAAACAGTACACAGGGGGGAGAAAAAAAGAAACTTCCATCCAGAGGTTCTAAAAGATGCTAGATTCTGTAATGTTATTTTCTCTGATTTTCCTACTGTGTGTGTAAAGCATGTTTATTCACAGCTGAGTCTCCCTGCTAAAGCATAGGTTTGAAAATGAGAAATTCTAGGCTGGGTGTGGTGGCTTACACCTGTAATCCCAGCACTTTGGGAGGCTGAGGCGGGTGGATCATCTGAGGTCAGGAATTTGAGACCAGCCTGGCCAACATGGTGAAACCCCACCTCTACTAAAAAAATACAAAATTAGCCGGCATGGTGGCAGGCACCTGTAATCCCAGCTATTCAGGAGGCTGAGGCAGGAGAATCGCTTGAACCCAGGAGGCAGAGGTTACAGTGAGCCGAGATTGCATCACTGCATTCCAGCCTAGTCAACAAGAGTGACATTCCATCTCAAAAAAAAAAAAAAAGAAAAGAAAGTGAGAAATTCTAGTTATTTTTTCCTGTAACTATAATCTCGGTGTGCTATGAAATTTGGAACAAGTCATTAAACCATTTTTTGTCAACATTTACTTGTATACAGAGTGGGATTAATAATAGTCTAACAACAGTGATTGACCATTAGCTAAGTCCTTTAAAGAAATGAAGTCTCCAACATTTGTTGCGTCAAGGCCCTGCAGAGCTGTATGAGCTTCAGCCGCCGCTGTGTTCTACTAGACCCAGGGTTTGCCTCTGTTATCTCCAACAGATAAGATCATGCCAGAGCACATGAAGTCAGCACTCGCCCCATTTAACCTTAAGTCAACACTACAGGGTTTGCTTCCTTTTACCAAGTACCAGCATACATAGAAAAACAATCAGTTTCCTGGTTCCAGTCTGATCTGCTGCAAAGAACAAAGAAGGGCCCGCCTTACTTTATCCACTGGATAAAGGGAACAGGGAGCCAAAAAATGATGTAGGAGATGGTGCCAGGCTAGGGTTGAGGAAACAGGACAGAATCCAGGAATTTGCTTTCTCCCTGGACCTACTACTTTCTACAGAGGGTCAAAGAGTTCGGCCAGAAACCTCCTCCAAAACCCAGGTTATGTGTGTGCCTCCTTAATTAGAAAAACAGGCCAGACACAGCAGCTCACACCTATAAGTCCAGTATTTTGGGAGGCCAAGGTATGAGGATCACTTGAGGCCAGAAATTCAAGACCTGCTTGGGCGACATAGTGAGACCTTATAACTACAAAAAAAAAAAAAAAAAAGCCAGTATATTAGTTCACTTTCACGCTGCTGATAAAAGACATACCTGAGGCCGGGTGCGGTGGCTCACGCCTGTAATCCCAGCACTTTGGGAGGCCGAGGTGGGCGGATCAAGAGATCAGGAGATCGAGACCACAGGGAAACCCCGTCTCTACTAAAAATACAAAAAATTAGCCGGGCGCGGTGGCGGGTCCCAGCTACTCGGGAGGCTGAGGCAGGAAAATAGCGTGAACCCGGGAGGTGGAGCTTGCAGTGAGCCGAGATTGCGCCACTGCACTCCAGCCTGGGCGACAGAGCAAGACTCCGTCTCAAAAAAAAAAAAAAAAAAAAAGAAAAAGACATACCTGAGACTGAGCAATTTACAAAAGAAAGACGTTTAATTGGACTTACAGTTCCATGTGGCTGGGGAAGCCTAACAATCATGGCAGAAGGCAAGGAGAAGCAAGTCACATCTTACATGGATGGCAGCAGGCAAAGAGAGAACTTGGGAAGGAAAACTTCCCCTTATAATAACCATCAGATCTCGTGAGACTGACTCAGTATCATGAGAACAGCATGGGAAAGACCTGACCCCATGATTCGATTACCTCCCAATGGGTCCCTCCCACAACACGTGGGAATTCAAGATGAGATTTGGGTGGGGACACAGCTGAACCATATCACCAGGTGTGGTGGCATGTGCCTGTAGTCCCAGCTACTCAGGAGGCTAAGGTTGGAGGATTGCTTGAGCCCAGGAGTTTGATGCTGTGGGGAGCCGTGATCGTGTCACTGCACTCCAGCCTGGGTAACAGAGCGAGATCCCGTCTTAAAAAAGAAAGAAAAAAAATGGCTACCCCAATAACTCTGAAGGACACAAACTTCAAACACACACACACATACACACACACACACTCTTCATGAATTTCACCCCTTAGATCTGGAGGGTTAACTTCATGGCAAACATAGGGGTTACAAAAACAGCACACCAAAATATTTCCCCCCAAGTTTTTCATTAACAACATGAGACTTCCTAGGTCTGAGTACTTTAGTGTCTATCCTTAATAATTAATATCTGGGCATTAAAAGTTTCAGCTCTTTCTACCTAGCATCTGTAAGCGTCAACCAGAACCTACTAACAAATGTGAACATACAACATTTGAACATAAAGTAATATCTCTTGCCTTCAAAGGTGACAAAACTCAGAGTAGCATTTCTCATCCTAAGCTTCCAGCTGTTGGCCTGAGCATATTCACAAAGGTGAAGCCTGGTGCTACACCATCCACATTCTCTCCCATGCCTCTGCAGGCCAGGAGCATGCTTCAGCAGGTTGGCTGATGGTCTGAAGAGTTACATAGAGTCAAGGATAAACATATTTTGGTTTTTTTTAAACCCAGCATAAAAATAGCAGTACAAATATTTCACAATAAAAATAATCATTTCTTTTATTAGCCCTTTATTAGTTTGCCCCCTTTCTTAACTGGAAGATTTTTAAGTGACTTATAGCATTTAGGTCCAATGTCATGTTTGTTATGTTTATATAGTAACCAAAAACGCTGGATAAATATTTATGTAGTTACAAAATTTCTAACGGGCCCCAAACTTGGAATAATCCAAAAGAAACACAACGCTCCATTTTGGGCAGTTGTAAATCCCCTGTTGTCAACATAACTCGGACACTGGAAAGGAGGGAGTAAGCCTGAATGGCTCCCATATGTTTGCCGTGAGTAGGCTTCGAGGGATGGGGGTGGAAGGGAGAAAGGAGGAAGGGGCTGCCATGGCTGGCCCGCATCAAGTGTACTGACAGTCTGGTAATGTGCCGTGCATTGTTTTGCACTTGTCAGCTGTTGCCCAGGGATGCCTGTGTGATAAATGAATAATGGGCTCCACAGGGCTCTCCTTACACTAAAAAATTCAGCGCATATGGTTCTGGCCAGTTTTCTATCCATCCTATCTTTTGGTCACTCTGGAAGTACATTTGTTCCCTGGGCCATAAAAAAGAATATTACAGCTTTTAAGAGAGAATTGAGGCCAACAATTTAGAGCATCAGTCTTTAGGGACATGACATAAAGAAATCATATGTGAAACCTGGATGCAAGATCATCTAGAAAAGTACTCAGGATCAATGGGTTGGGAGAGTGGAAATAAAGGAAAATAATTTAACAAAGGTTGCTCCCTTGAATACATAAAGACCCAAACTTACTTTTTGGTTTTATTTATTTTTTGAGACAAGAGTCTCACTGTTACCCAGGTTGGAGTGCAGTGGCACGATAATGATAGCCTCAAATTCCTGGGCTCAAGAGATCTTCCTGCCTCAGCTTCTAAAATAGCTGGAACTACAAGTGCATGCCACCAGACCTAGCTAATTAAAAAAAAATTTTTTTAGAGGCAGGGTCCCAACAGGTGCTTGGGCTGCTCTTGAACTCCTGAGCTCAAGTGATCCTCCCATCTTGGCCTCCCAAAGCACTGGGATTATAACCCTGAGCCACTGCACCTGTCTGGCTCAAACTTGCTCATTTTTAACTGGTAATCATTTGAGAAATTTTATGAGAGAGAGAGACAGAAAGCAGAGGATGCTCCTAGGCCTGTACATACAACAAGTTGGTTGTGGAGTCACAGTAATTTGGGGCCAGTACTCTATAAAATAGTAATAATAACTGTATCTACCTCATGAGGTTGTTGTGAGACGTATCTACAGCAATACAGAAGTTGCTTAGCACAATGTCAGGCACAGAGTAAGTGGTAATCAACGCTAGCTAGTATTATTCTTCCTCAACTCTTCAGACCCTCACTGCAGGGAAAGAGTTAATTTTAGCCATATTTAGCTGGAGTGACTAGAAAAATTGAGCAGAAAATCTTTCCAAAAAGTTTTGACTTGGAGAAAGGAGGTTTATGGTTCTGTTCCCTGAAAGCTATGGCCTAGCAGGGTACAGTCTCTGCCCAGCAGGAGAGAAACCCTACCCTCACTAAGGCTAACTTAGCAGAATGCTGGTCTCTTAAGAATGGAGGCTGGGAGGGCCTTTTGGTCTTTGGATGGTTCAAAGCATTTCTCAAAGCTTTGCTAGTGGGGCAAGAAATACTCAGTAAAACCTGAAATAGTCCCTACCAGGGCCGATGGCCAACAGCTGTGGGAATGGCAGCTGCTGTGACCCACGTCACTGCACCTGACCCAGGCATGGGGATCCCTGACAAGTGGTCATGGGAGTCTCACATTTTTAATCTGTCTGGAAGCCAATGAGAAGTGTAAGGAAGCCAGATTCTGATCCCAAACAGTGGCATCCAATCAATGTGCGTAAATTTCTCATCGTGATCCCTTCCTCCTTACCATGGAGCGGAGAGAAAGGGAGAATTCCCACACTTTGGCAATATGAAAGGACTATTCTGTAATCTTATTTTCAGGACAGTTTTCCTTCCTTTTAAAAATTCAGGTTGGTAACTCACGCCTGTAATCCCAGCACTTTGGGAGGCCGAGGTGAGCAGATCACGAGGTCAGGAGATCAAAACCATACTGGCTAACACTGTGAAACCCCGTCTTTACTAAAAAATACAAAAAATTAGCCGGGCATGGTGGTGAACACCTGTAGTCCCAGCTACTCGGGAGGCTAAAGCAGGAGAATGGCGTGAACCCGGGAAGTGGAGCCTGCAGTGAGCTGAGATCGTACCACTGCCTGGGTGACAGAGTGAGACTCCGTCTCAAAAAAAAAAAAAAATTCCTCCTGTAATCCCATCACTCTGGGAGGCCGAGGCGGGTGGATCATGAGGTCAGGAGTTCAAGGCCAGCCTGGCCAAGATGGTGAAACCCTGTCTCTACTAAAAATACAAAAAAATTAGCCAGGCATAGTGGTGGGCACCTGTAATCCCAGCTGAGGCAGAGAATTGCTTGAACCCAGGAAGCAGAGCTTGCATCGAGCTGAGATCACGCCACTGCACTCCAGTCTGGGTGAAAAAGCGAGACTCCATCTCAAAAAAAAAAAAAAACTTCATATAAATTTCTCATCAGAATTGCATGCCATACCTGGGGCCCTCTGAATACTGCTTTGAATGTTGAACATCATTTGAGGTGAAATAATCATGCAAACTCACATTTATTAAGCATTTACAATATGTCTTGCACCCCTGCAGGCACTTTATATCTATTTAATTTAATCTTATAAAGCTTATCTCTAATATCAAGGTTACATACTAGTGAGTGCCAAAGGTGGAATCCAACTCACCTTTTTCATTTCTTTTCTTTTCTGTCTTTCTTTTCCTTTTTTTTTTTTTTTTTGCGATGGTCTCACTCTGCCACCCAGGCTGGAGTGCAGTGGCACGAGTTTGGTTCGCTGCAACATTCACCTCTTGGGTTCAAGCGACTCTCTTGCCTCAGCCTCCCAAGTAGCTGGGATTACAGGTGTGTGCCACCAGGCCCAGCTAATTTTTGTATTTTTAGTAGAGATAAGGTTTCACCATATTGGCCAGGCTGGTCTTTAACTACTGACCTCAAGGGATCCTCCTGCCTCAGCCTCTCAAAATTCTGGGATTACAGGTGTGAGCCACCGTGCCTGGCCTAACTCACCTTTTTCTTTATAGAAAGCTGCCTGGTTTTTGAAGGAAGTCTTGAAATATTTTTTTCCTCTTAAAAGTATTTTATAAAGTCTTTTGATTATAAAAATAATGTATGCTTACAATAGAAATTTTGGAAAATGAAAAATGTGTAAATAAGTAGTAATTCTACTACTCCACACATAACTGCTGTTAATATTTTAAATTTTCCTAAGGTATTTTTCTGCACATATATTGATAATATTTCTTTTTTCTCCAAATTGTTATCTTAAAACTTTTAGACTTTCCAAAGATTTTTTAAACTTCTTTGAAATACCAGAAAGCCCATCTAACCCAGTGAAGCAAGTATGGACTTTTGAAGTTCAAACATAGTTTGGAAAATTAACCACACGGTTTCCAAGAGGAAATTAAAATTGGCAAAATGCCCTTTTCCACCCTGATAGGGGCTTTAAATGCCTGACCATTTGTTTTGCTGGCAGCAGGACCACTTTTTAGTGGCAACCAATGACTATTAGTGCCAATAAAAGTTCTTAAACCCCTTACAGCATTAATCATGCTCCAGATGTTACAAAAGTTGAGTGACTGAAAATGTACATACATTAAAGTCTTCAGCTGCTGCCTCAAGGTCAGGGGGATTTCAGCTTCATTCTCTTAATTCAGAGTTAAGCCAGACCCCATCAGTGAGATTTCAGCCTCATTATAAACCACAGAGGCTTCATTTTGCATATATTTCAGTATTTTCTATTTTCCTTTGGCCACTCTCATAGTGTATGTGTTCCTTTAAAACATCTCCTATTTGATGAATAGTCCTTCCTAGGGCCCTTTTGTAGGCATGAGAGATTATACTCTGTTTGGATTCTATCTTTGCCCCTGAGATACCAACCAGTAGCATTCTTCCCACTTTGTCTGATCAAATGGAATTATTTTTAGAAGAAGCTGCTGTGTCTGAAAGACAGCTTATAATCTTAAAAAAGCCCTTTACATTGCAGACATATGGGCTTCTTGACAGTGTGTGTCTAGAATTGCAATGTTTTCTCTGCCCGGAGGACTACCTTTGAATTCACCCTTTCTGCTTGTGTGTGTCTGTAAAAATAAATGAATTGCTTTGGCACTGAATATAGTAACTGTAGCGTGCATCATTTCTGACAACTACTTCCTGAACTTCTTTCCTGAATGTTGTACGAACTTTGAAACCCCGTCTCTACTAAAAGTACAAAAAATTAGCTGGGCGTGGTGGTGAACGCCTGTAGTCCCACTTACTCGGAAGGCTAAGGCAGGAGAATGGTGTGAACCCGGGAAGTGGAGCCTGCAGTGAGCTGAGATAGCACCACTGCACTCCAGCCTGGGTGACAGAGCTGCGGATTGGTTCTCCACAGAGCTCCTGGCACAGAGGAAAATGGACATTAGGTAGCGGTAGCAGGCTGGCGACCATGGCTTTTACACATTGCTTCACACAACCCTGTCCAGGAGTTTTACACACTCACTAAACAAGCAGAAGGCACCGTCCAATTCACTGGAGCCCCGCTGGATAAATATGGAAAGAATGTGGGAGCTATGTCATGAACCACAATGGTTTTGTGTTCTGTGTAATTTGAAGATGAGATTCCTTTGCTGTGTGTCACCTCCCATATTACCACTGTCGCCCAACATTTCGTAACCATCAACTCTTTGCCAGTGCCCACATGCAAAGATGGGTTTGTATTAAAAAATAAATGAGAACAGCACATTCTGATGTGGTGTAGTATATCAGCATTTTCCACGAAGCCTCGTCGCCAGCCTTCCCCTTTTAGGAAACAAAGGACCCATGGCAGAGCCTGCTTATCCCATTACAGCTCCTGGTGAGAAGGGCGAAGCGATGTCAGAAATAATAGAAAAGTCTCTTTCTTTGAAATATCTAGATGTTCAAAGATGGGAATGGCTGCAGCGGGGAGAAGACTGTGCTATGCAAGTTGATCTGATTTTGTGGACCATCCATTTCCAATTGGGAAGCTCACTTACTTTCAACTTGAAGCATCGGAAAACCAGACTTACAGCAGCTTCAGCCAATGGGGGTTTATCTTTCTCATGTAACAAGAAGAACAGAAGTGGACAGTCCAGGCCTAGTCCTCAAGGACTCAGTTTCTTTCTGTCCCACCAACCTTACCATGTTGGATTTTCATCTTTGTGCTTGTTGCCTCATGGTGGTAAGATGGCTGCAGCACCTCTGGGACTTACAACTGATTTTTAAGGTAGGAAGAAGGGGACAGAACTGTATTAGTCAGATGGCCTCCTTTCATCTGGAAAGCAAAAGGTTTCCCTGAATCCTCAGCAGATTTCTGCTGTCTTCCCATGGGCCAGAACTGTGTCACATGGTCATTTTTAATAGGGCTAAAAATGAGTTTTTCCTGGGAATATTGCTGGCTTGAACTAAATTGTGGTTCTGTTAGTGCAAAAGAAGAGGAGTGGGTGGAGTTTGGTCACATACCTCACACAGCCACTCTTCTTAAGATGTTACTTAGAGGATGATAGGGACTGAGAGGAGGAGGCAGAAGAAGCATAGCGACTTCTTTGGAGGCGTAAGTGACTGTCTACATCATGTGTTTATAGAGCCATGGGAATCACAAATAACTCTTTCGATAGGATAGCAGTCCCAAACTTTTTGTTCATATGTGAAAATCTCTGTAATGAATTGTTAGTTCCCTGTTACAATTATTATGAAAATCTGTTGTGTTTAAATTACTGGGAAAGTGTAAGTGTGACTTTTAAAAGGCAAATCTGACCATTTTGCCCAGCCCCAGCTTAAAACCCTTCAGGAGATTTCCATGGCTCTTGAGATAAAATGCACCGTCCTTGGCATGGGCTCTAGAGACCTGCAGGACACTATTTCAGCAGCCTCCTGTGTGTCTCTCTGCTCCAGGGCTCTCTCTCTGTCCCTCCTTCTCCCTAGAACCCTCTTTCCCCATTTGGGGCCTTGCAGCCCCTGCTCATTCTTCAGCTCTAAGATGAAGGATTCCTTAGAGAAGCATTCCCTTACCCATCAGCCTAGCTTTGGGAACCCCAATAGGAGTGCTGAGTATTCTGATCTTCTCCTTAGTATTAATTTTTAATTTTTATTTATTTTATTTTATTTTTGAGATGGAGTTTCACTTTTGTTGCCCAGGCTGGAGTGCAGTGGCACGATCTTGGCTCACTGCAACCTCTGCCTCCTGGGTTTAAGCAGTTCTCTACCTCAGCCTCCCCAGTAGCTGGGATTGCAGGTGCCCACCACCATGCCCAGCTAATTTTTTTGTATTTTTAGTAGAGATGGGGTTTCACCATGTTGGCCAGGCTGGTCTTGAACTCCTGACGTCAGGTGATCCACCTCCCTCAGCCTCCCAAATTACAGGGGTGAGCCACCACTCCCAGTGGTTACAGGGGTGAGCCACCACTCCCAGTGGTATTTATTTTTATAATTAATTATAAAAATTAATTAATTTTCAGTTAATTGTTTCAACTCTACTTTCCCTGCTAGAATGTTAACTTCATGAAGGCCCCCTTGTTCTTTTTTCCTACTTGATTTGTAGCACCTAGTTGGGTGCCTGCTATGTAGTAAGCACTTAAAAAATCTATATTGAATGAATGAAATGAAATTTAAAAAGTATGAAGCTGCTTTGTTGATACCACATATTGGTGCCCATCAAAATACCATCCTTGAACTGGTGTTGGCCTGCAAACTGTTCGCTATTCATATGGAACAAGATAAGTACAGAAATTGAGAGGATTTAGAAACTCATAACAATTATCAAATTGTTTGTATACAATGATTAGGACATTTTTTTTCTTTTTTGAGACAGGGTCCTGCTCTGTCACCCAGGCTGGGGTGCAGTGGCACGATCAAAGCTCACTGCAACCTTGAATTCCTGGGCTCAAGTGATCCTCTTGCCTCAGCCTTCTGAATAGCAGCTGGGACTATAGGTATGAGCCACCACACCCAGCTAATTCTTTTTTCTTTTTTTTAAGAGATGGGGGTCTTGCCGGGTGCGGTGGCTCAAGCCTGTAATCCCAGCACTTTGGGAGGCCGAGGCGGGCGGATCACGAGGTCAGGAGATGGAGACCATCCTGGCTAACACAGTGAAACCCCGTCTCTACTAAAAAAATACAAAAAAACTAGCCGGGCGAGGTGGCGGGCGCCTGTAGTCCCAGCTACTCGGGAGGCTGAGGCAGGAGAATGGCGTAAACCCAGGAGGCGGAGCTTACAGTGAGCTGAGATCCGGCCACTGCACTCCAGCCTGGGCGACAGAGCGAGACTCCGTCTCAAAAAAAAAAAGAGATGGGGGGGTCTCATGTTTCCCAGGCTGGTCTTGAACTCCTGGGATGAAGGGATCCTCCCATCTCGGCCTCCCAAAATGCTGGATTTACAAGTGTAAGCCTTTGTGCCTAGCCAAATTTTTTTTTTTAAGACAGAGTTTTGCCCTTATCGCCCAGGCTGGAGTGCAATAGCATGATCTGAGCTCACTGCAACCTCCACCTCCTGGGTTCAAGCAATTCTCCTGCCTCAGCCTCCTGAGTAGCTGGGATTACAGGCACCTGCCACCACGCCCAGCTAATTTTTTGTATTTTTAATAGAGACGAGGTTTCACCATGTTGGCCAGGCTGGTCTTGGACTCCTGACCTCAGGTGATTTACCCACTTTGGCCTCTCAAAGTGCTGGGATTACAGGCATGAACCACCATGCCCGGCCCCTAGAAATTTTTAAAAATAAAATCAAATTGGCCGGGTGTGGTGGCTCATACCTGTAATCCCAGCACTTCGGGAGGCCAAGGTGGGCGGATCACAAGGTCAGGAGATTGAGACCATCCTGACTAACATGATGAAGCCCCGTCTCTACTAAAAACACAAAAAATTAGCAGGGCATGGTGGCGGACACCTGTGGTCCCAGTTACTCGGGAGGCTGAGGCAGGAGAATGGTGTGAACCTGGGAGGCGGAGCCTGCAGTGAGCCGAGATTGCGCCACTGCACTCCAGCCTGGGTCACAGAGTGAGATTCTGTCTCAAAAAAAAAATAAAAAATAAATAAATCAAATCAGTCCTTCGCACAGTTTGAGAAACACTGCTATGGGTTAGATACCGCAAACTATCATTACACTAATAAAATGTAAACATTTCTGAAGCTTCAGGAGCTCAGAAGCCACTGTCAGTAGCGTGGGAAGCTGGCAGGTCAATGAGAACTTCCTGCAAGAGGGAAGTCATATAACTGCCTCCCCTTCCCCCACTTCCTGAGTGGAATCCTAACTCCTCAACTTCCCAGCAAGTTATTTAACCCAGCTGCCTCAGTTTCCTCATGTGTAAATGGGGATTATAAAAGAACCTTCTTCACAGTGTTATTTTGAAAGATTATGTGGGGGCAACTATATGCAAAGCATTTAGTGCAGAATCTGTCTCCAGTATACACTAGCTAAGCGTCTGCTATTATTATTACTTGCAAATCATTTTGCAAAAAATAAAAGAGGATCTTTTAAAAGAAAAAACATAGTTTTGATTAAAATAACACCTCAAATATAACAGCACACTGAACAGAGATGGTATCAAGCCTACACTGAGAGCAAAGTGCCTATTGGGAGGATATGCGGTTGTGTGTGCCCGAGGCCTGGCTCTGACCTCATATCAAGGAAAATATTTGCATGGCAGAGCTGTTATATTCATGCATGATTCTTTTTTCCTTTTCTTTTCTTTTCTTTTTTTTTTTTCTTTTTGAGGTGGAATTTCTCTTTTGTTGCCCAGGCTGGAGTGCAATGGCACGACCTTGGCTGACTGCAACCTCCGCCTCCTGGGTTCAAGTGAGTCTCCTGTCTTAGCCTCTGGAGTAGCTGGGATTACAGGCACGCACCACCATGCCCGGCTAATTTTTTGTATTTTCAGTAGAGACGGAGTTTCATCTTGTTGGTCAGACTGATTTCAAACTCCTGACCTCCCGTGATCCACCCTCCTTGGCCTCCCAAAGTGCTGGGATTACAGGCATAAGCCACTGAGCCCAGCCCCATGCATGATTCTTATAGGGGAAAACTTGCAAACTGAACAGAGAGAGGGATGACTCTTCTTTCGGTTTTTCGTTACTATTATATTCTTTTCTAAATCAGGAAATGGCTGAAATTCTATCATTAAGACTACAGGCCCGGTGCAGTGGCTCACACCATCCCAGCACTTTTGGGAGGCCGAGGCAGGCGGATCACCTGAGGTCAGGAGTTGAAAACCAGCCAGGCCAACATGGTGGTCTCTACTGAAAATACAAAATTAGCTGGGCATGGTGGCGCATACCTGTAATCCCAGCTACTTGGGAGGCTGAGGCAGGAGAATCGCTTGAACCCGGGAGGCGGAGGTTGCAGTGAGCCAGGATCACTCCACTAAACTCCAGCCTGGGCAACAAGAGCGAAACTCCATCTCAAAAAAAAAAAAAAAAAAAAAAAAAAAGACTGCATCTTCTTAGTTGAAGTCTTTAATGTAAAATGCAAGTACAACTTAAATAGGTTACAGTTTTAGTCCTTCTCAGTTATTTACATTTTAATGTGAAGAAAATCTCTGAAGGAATCTTAGATGGTAGAGGCCTTGCCCCTGTCTTACTGTAACCTGGCACTTGCTTCCCAACTCCACTCCCACTCCCTAAAATCCCACCCATCATAGAGTTTATCTTAGCTCGTACCTTAAGCTTCAAGATTTCTTTGCCTGTTCCAGCCTGGCTGTTCTCTCTCTTCCCTGATGGGAAGCACAGTCTGTGCCACGTAACTTGGCCTAATATTCTGCCATCCACTGTTCAGTAGAGTTCCGTGTGTGTGTCTTAGTCACACCTCTGAGTTCAGAGGCCACTTTTTGATAACTCTTCCTTCCCCACCACCGGGCTGCACACAGAACAGGTGCTCAATAAACCCTTGTTGGACAATGGGGAAGGTGAGGCAGAAACCTGGGGCATATGTGTCAGTAGAGAGTAGGGGCAAGCCTCAAACATGAGCCGGACTAAGTCATTTGTGACCTTAAAGAAAGCATGTTCAATATAGATGGGAAGGAGAGGGAGCCGGGAGGAAAGAGCGAGAGGGTGAAAACAGTGGAGGCAGAAAGTATAGTGGAAAATCCTTTTTAAAATAATTTGTTGGCCAGACGCAGTGGCTCATACCTGTAATCCCAGCACTTGGGGAGGCGAGGGTGGGTGGATCACTCAAACCCAGGAGTTCGAGACCAGACTGGGCAACATAGTGAAACCCTGTCTCTACAAAAAATACAAAAATTATCCAGGCGTGGTGGCACATGCCTGTGGTCCCAGCTACTTGGGAGGCTGAAGCAGGAGGATCACTTGGGCCCAGGAGGTAGGGATTGCAGTGAGCTTTGATCACACTGCTGCACTCCAGTCTGGGTGACAGGAGTGAGACCCTGTATCAAAAGAAAAAGAAAAGAAAAAGTCACGAGGTTTTCAAGACAAGAAACTTCATTCAGTTTGTGTATCTGTAGAAAGGAAGGAGACCACAGAGAGGATGCTGTTAAACGGGAAGACAACGGGACAATGGGTTCATGATGATTCCTAAGAGGCATAGAACCAAGGGCTCTCATAGAAGGGCTAACCTTGGCTGGAAGGAGGGACCCCTCCTCTTCTGACACAGAAAGGAAGGCAAAATGGGTAAGTGATGATACATTGATGCTAAGGGGTGGAGAAGAAATGAATAAGGGAGGGAGCTGGTAGACTTGACCTCAGAAAAGAGAGAATCCACGTTCTGTTCCAAAGGAAGGTCACCCCACCTCTTTTCTCCTCCACCCCCGGCTCAGAGTTTGAGGCTTGGCAGTGGAAAGAATGTGTGGGTCAGTGTTGAGCTGTCAGAAAAGAGGTGCTTAAAAAGCTTACACGGTAACCTCTGAGGACCAGGTTTCTACTGGCTGCATGGATATGTAGAAGAACCAGTGGCCCATTCATTCACCCAGCAATCACGTGTCCTCCGTTCATTCACCAACAATCATGTGTCCTCCATTCATTCACCCAACAATCACGCGTCCTCCATTCATTCACCCAGCAATCACGTGTCCATTTATTCACTCAACAACCACGTGTCCTCCATTCATTCACCCAACAATCCCATGTCCTCCATTTATTCACCCCACAATCTCTTGTCTTCCATTATTCACCCTGCAATCACATGTCCTCCATTTATTCACCCAACAATCACATGTCCTCCATTTATTCACTCAGCAATCACATGTCCTCCATTCATTCACCCAGCAATCACATGTCCAGCACCTACCTCAAGCCAAGTGCTACTTAGAGTCTTGTTCAGCTGTGAACAAAAGAGGCTGAGTCCCTTCATCAAGGAGTTTGTAGACTAGATGAGAAGACAGGCAAACAGGCAGTTGGGGCACAGTGTGGGGAATGTTACAGTAGGGTAAATAAGTGGAGCTGTCGGGGGGATGGCCCCAGTGGTAACAAAGACTTAAGGCTGCAAAGATTAATCTATTTAGAGTGAGTGGCAGAATCAAAGGCCCAAAGACAAGAAGGAGCCTGGCTTTTTGGAAAGTAAAAGTGGAGCTGTATGGCTGGAGCGAAGGGTAGGTGGTGAAGAAGAGAAAAGACCTGAGGTTGGAGAGGTAAGCAAGGGCCTATCACAGGGAGCAGAGCCTGCCCCTCCAGTCTCACCCAACCTGCCTAGATTCTGCGTTTTATCCTGGAGAAGGGAGGGAGTTGGAAACAAGAAGGCCAGTTACAAGAGAGTAGTGACTGTGTAAGTGAAAAGAAACAAATGGAGTTGAGAGATTTATAGGCGGGATAATGGACAGGCCTTGTTAATTGATTGGATAAAGAAGAAGTAAAGGGAGACTCTCAAGTTTCTAGCGTGGGCAACTGGGTCCAGGGAGATGCCGTTCACTGAAATAGGAAACAGGAGGAAGGACTAGTTTATGGGGGAAGATGAAGAGCTTATTTTGAGCATGTGGATGTTGAGGGGCCTGTGGGGAATGTAAATGGGGAATGGCAGCAGACAGCTGGATTTATGTGTCTGGAGCCTGGGAGAGAGGTCTGGACTGTCGGCACTGGATGATTGATTTCCAGCTTTAGATGATAATGGAAGCCTCAGAATCATTGGGATGAACCAGAGGAGAGGGAAGAGTAAGAAGAGAACAAAATGAGGGCTAGACCAGGAGAGAATACAGCCACTTAGGGATGAGCAGAAGCTGAAGAACTCACAAAGGGAGAGGAGCCCACACAGGACACTGGGAGGAGTGACTGGGAAAGTAGGAGTTAAAGGAGTTAAAGAGCAGGACGTCCTGAAGTCAGGGGATGAAAAGCACATCAAAGGAGGAACAATAAGCAACTTGGGAAGCTACTGAGAGGTCAAGGAATAAAAGACTCAAGGCAGTCACTGGATCAAGCCACAGGAAGGTTTTAGTGACCTTGATAAGTCTGACTCCAACAAGTGCTGGGTAGATGCAGAAAGGAACGGAGGAAAACAGCATCACAGAGACCGTGAATGCGAGCTACTCTTCAAAGATTGCAGTTGAGAAAGAATGACAGATAGAGGGGCAGGTGAGGTCAAGGAAAGTTCTTAATTACATTGTCATTTTAAAAAATTGAAGTAAATTGTATTTGTTTATATGGTGATGGGTAGGAGGCTATAGAAGAAAGGCTGAAGAAACAGGGAGAGTGAATAACTGATAGAAGCGGAGTTTCTGAAAAGGCAAGACACCATGGAAGACATTGGCCTTGGACAGAAATGATAAGAATAGTAACAGCAATATTAATAATTAAAGAAAGTTTCTCGTGCCAGGCACCATGTACCTTTTCCATTATGTCTTTTTGTTTGTTTGTTTGTTTGTGTGTTTGAGACAAGGTCTTGCTCAGTTGTCCAGGTTGGAGTGCAGTGGTACAATCATGGCTCACTGCAGCCTTGACCTCCTGGGCTCAAGCAGTCCTCCCACCTTAGTCTCCCAAGTAGTGGAGACTACAGATATGTGCCACCATGCCCAGCTAATTTTTAAAATTTCTTTTAGAGATGAAGTCTTACCATGGTACCCAGGATGGTCCCAGACTCCTGGGCTCAAGCAATCCTTCCACCTCAACCTCCCAAAGTGCTGGGATTACATGCATGAGCCACTGCATTTGGCTCTATCATCTCATTTAATGACCACAACCACCCTAGAGAGTAGGTACTATTCTTCTCATTTAAAAGTGTGGACCATCCTTGGCCAGGTGCAGTGACTCCCGCCTGTAATCCCAGCACTTTGGGAGGCCGAGGCAGGCAGATCACGAGGTCAGGAGATCGAGACCATCCTGACTAACATGGTGAAACCTGTCTCTAGTAAAAACACAAAAAAATTAGCCAGGCGTGGTGGCGGGCGCCTGTAGTCCCAGCTAGTTGGGAAGCGGAGGCAGGAGAATGGTGTGAACCCGGGAGGCAGAGCTTGCAGTGAGCCAAGATCATGCCACTGCACCCCAGCCTGGGCGACAGAGGAGACTCCATCTCAAAAAAATAATAAAAAAAAAAAATAGTGGGGACCATGCCAGCACTTTGGGAGGCTGAGGCGGGCAGATTACGAGGTCAGGAGATCGAGACCATCCTGACCCACATGGTGAAACCCCGTCTCCACTAAAATATAAAAAATTAGCTGGGCATGGTGGTACATGCCTGTAGTCCCAGCTACTCGGGAGGCTGAGGCAGGAGAATTGCTTGAACCTGGGAGGCAGAGGTTGCAGTGAGCCGAGATAGTGCCACTGAACTCCATCCTGGAGACAGAGTGAGACTCCGTCTCAAAAAAAAAGTAGAGGCAATCTTTAACTGAAGCCCTCACAATTGCTCCATGTCACAGAGCTAATAAATGATGCAGCTGGGGCTCGTTCCATCCTTAACAGAGGAATGAAGGGGAAGATGGACTCAGGTGCAGTAACGTTGCAGGTTTGGTGACTGTGGGCATTGTCCTCTGATTACCTCTATCTCCTGTGAAGTAGAAGGTGGTGGTGGTGGTGGTAGGGGCCAATGGGAGGGAGAGGTTACCCGATCACCTGTAGTGAATGCTGTGACAGATGAGCAGCTGTGAGGGCCATATCTCCAGTAGCTCCTGCAGCCAGCGGGCAGAAGCAGGAGGAGTCGGTGACACAGGACTGGGACTGGTTCTCACTTGTCTCTCCCTGTTTTTAACCTTCCAAACCTGAGGGAGGGCCTGCCTTGGAGGTGTACTAACTGGAGTGCCAATTTCGTTCCAGAAAGGAAGAGGAATCTCTGGTTACCTGCCAATGTGAATACATGTCAGAACAATAGTCCTGCTTGGATCTTGGAAAACTGTGGTACAACACCCATGTCATTATCGTCCTTATAATTTTTCACAGGCTTTGTAGCAACTTTGTAATTTGTACCGAATTTCATTGACATACCAAATCTCAACAGCACAATACTTTTTAGTTCTGAAATGTTTCATTCATTCCATCTTTCATTTATTCATTGCACAAATATTTATTGAGAGTCAGGCAGTAGTGGCCAATACATCCAATGTTCCTGTCCTCATAAACCAAGAAAACACACCTATTTTAACTAGTCTAGATGTGCGTCCCATGAGGTCATGGGCTTTGATTATTTTATTCACCACTTCATTCTGAGTGCCTGAAACAGTGCTTGGCATGTAAGGGATGCTCAATAAATGTTCATTTGCAAAGGTGCATTTATCATGAAATTAAACAGAGTTTAAGCTTCATGGCCCCTCCACTGCACTGTCCTCTTTCATGGCTCTGGGAGGGGACTACTGTGTGCTCTCATGGTAATCTGTTTTTATAAAAATTTCAAAGTTAAGATACGTTAACTAGTTCTTTGTCTCTACCCTAACTTCCCCTCCACCACTTTCCGCTGATGTCAATGACATTGGAGAGGCCATGGGCATCCTGGAGATCCAGCTAAGAGGAAGTTGCACAAAAAGAGAAAACCAAACACCGCATGTTCTCACTCATAGGTGGGAACTGAACAATGAGTTCACTTGGACTCGGGAAGGGGAACATCACACATCGGGGCCTATCATGGGGGGGGAGGGGGGAGGGATTGCATTGGGGAGTTATACCTGATATAAATGATGAATTGATGGGTGCTGACGAGTTGATGGGTGCAGCACACCAACATGGCACAGGTATACATATGTAACAAACCTGCACGTTATGCACATGTACCCTAGAACTTAAAGTATAATAATAAAAAAAAAAAAAAAAAAGAGGAAGTTGCATTGGAACTACATTTAGTATGGGATGTTGGGGACATATTTATGAGATGTGGGAGACATATGTGGTATGCTGTCACTTAAGTAGATAAGAAGTTATTGCTAGCTATATCAGTACAGGGATGACATCCAGGAATATGCCTTTACTCACTGTAAAGACCCTCCTGGCATGTCATAAAGGCATAGGGTCAGATGTGATGTCACAAAATGAGCTTGTCCTGGGCTCCTGGCACTAGAAGTTTGGGGGTGGTAGAGAAACAAGAGCTTTTTAAAAAGAAGGCCTCCAAAATTGTCCAAGCTTCAAGCCCCTCAAAATGTGAATCTGCCCTTGACTAGATATGGATAAATCTAAATCAGCTCATACTTTATTGTCTCTCACATTTACACACTACAGAGCTTAATAATACGTCAAATCCTTCCAGTGAATGGTATGTCTTCCTAAATGACGCACTTGTGAGAACAGCTGGACCTACCTGTCTAAAGGACAGCTAACTTCCGGCCAGATTTTCAGAGCTGATATATCAAAACCTAATTCCTTTTACCGAATAACCAAATAAATATTTTCACTGGCAAATTATTCACACCAAATGCTGTACAAGCAAAATCATTATACCTTAGCTAATGACTGTATTATATTAGTAGATTTCTAGTGGTGTTCATTCATCCATTCACTCATTTGATAAATACACGAAGTCCTTACTACAAGTCAGGTATTGGGGGTAATACATTAACTAAGACACAGTCCCCTTCTTCAAAGAGTCTAGTGGGGGAGTGAGACATTTAAACAGGCGATGACAATCCATGATTCGCATTAAGATAGGGGGTGATGATGAGCACAGCATTTTCGAAGCACTTGGGTGGAGCTCCCACCTCGGCAAGGCAAGTCAGGGAATGCTTCTTGGAAAAGCTGAGTCAACCTCTTGGCAGGGATGCTGGAGCACTGGGTGGGAGGGTGAACTGGATCAAAGGTTCCCAAATCTGGCTAATCATCAGAATCACCTGGGGGAGCTTTGAGAGTCCCAGGCCTGCCCCCAACCTACTGACTCAGAATTTCAGTGGGGTGAATTTCAGGAATCTGTCTCTTAAAAAATAAAAGCATGCCTGATGGGTTTTTGATCCACCAAATTTGGTGAAGCGAATGACTTGTGATTTGGGGAAGAGGGCCCAGGGCAGGAAGGAGTAGATTTGAAAAACCCATAGGGAGCTGCAGAATGCCCTATGGAAGAGGCAGAGTAAGGAGGGGCTAAGGCACAGGTGGGCAGAGGAGACCTTCCAGGCAAGGGGAGCAAGAACCTTCTAGATGGGCTGTTTGAAGGAGGTCAGGCCTTTTTAGAACAGTCACTCAGGGCCGGGTGCGGTGGCTCAAGCCTGTAATCCCAGTACTTTGGGAGGCCGAGACGGGTGGATCACGAGGTCAGGAGATCGAGACCATCCTGGCGAACATGGTGAAACCCCGTCTCTACTAAAAAATACAAAAAACTAGCTGGGCGAGGTGGCGGGCGCCTGTAGTCCCAGCTACTCGGGAGGCTGAGCCAGGAGAATGGCGTGAACCTGGAAGGCGGAGCTTGCAGTGAGCTGAGATCCGGCCACTACACTCCAGCCTGGGCGACAGAGCAAGACTCCGTCTCAAAAAAAAAAAAAAAAAAAAAAAAAAGAACAGTCACTCAGCATGACTGGCAGCTCACAGGGCCACTGGCTAACTCGGGTTCTAAAAATCATTTAGCAACCTCATAGAGACCACAGAGCTGGCTGTGTTTCACATCGGGGAAAGGGGCAGGAATGCCTGCACTGTAGGGCAGGAAGGAAAAGATTCAGGCTGCCCCTGTGACCTTGCAGGGACTTTGGTCCCCTGAAAGCTTTGCACTAGTCCAACTTCCAATGCTCTGGTTTAAGAGACCTCCTTGTGTCATTTGCCTTTTCTTTTTTTTTTTTTTTTTTTTTTTTTTTTTTGAGATGGTCTTGCACTGTTGCCCAGGCTGTAGAGCAGTGGTGTGATTACAGTTCACTGCAGCCGTGACCTCCCAGGCTCAAGCTATCCTCCCACCTCAACCTCCCGAGTAGCTGGGACCACAGGCATGCACCACCACACATTTTTTGCATTTTTTTGTAGATACGGGTTTTTGCCATGTTGCCCAGGCTGGTCTCAAATTCCTGAGCTCAAGCAATCTTCCTGTCTTGGCCTCCCAAAGTGCTGGGATTATAGGCATGAGCCACCACACCCAGCCTTTTTTACTTTTTTCTTTTCTAATACTTTAAGTTCTGGGATATATGTGCAGAACCTGCAGGTTTGTTACATAGCTATACATGTGCCATGGTGGTTTGCTGCATCTATCAAACCATCATCCAGGTTTTAAGCCCTGCATGCATTAGGTATTTGTTTGGATGCTGTCCGTCCCCTTGCCCCCATCCTTTTATTTTCTTTTCCTTTCCTTTTTTTATTTTTTAGAGATGGTGTCTCATTATGTTGCCCAGGCTGGTCTCCCAACTTCTGGGCTCAAGCAGTCCTCCTGCTTCAGCTTCCCAAGTAGTTGGGATTGCAGGCACAGGCCAACACATCCGGCCCCTTTTCTTTTTCTAATAACAGCTTTACTTAGATGTACTTTACATGCCATAAAATTCACCCTTTTAAAGCATACAATTAAGTGATTTTTAGTATAGTCACAGAATTGTGCAACCATAACTACTATTTAATTTTAGAACATTTCATCACTGCAAAAAGAAACTGGCACCTATCAAGTCACTTTTCATTTCCCCACCCCATCCCCATCCCATAGCAACCACCAATCTACTTTCTATCTCTATGAATTTGACTATTCTGGATATTTCATGTAAATAGAATAATACAATATATAGCCACTTCTTTTTTTTTTTTTTTTTGAGACAGGGTCTTGCTCTGTAGCCCAGGTTGGAGTGCAGTGGAGCCATCTTGACTCGCTGCAACTTCTGCCTCCTGGGTTCAAGCCATTCTCCTGCCTCACCCTCCTGAGTAGCTGCGACTACAGGCACCCGCCACCATGCCTGTCTAATTTTTTGTATTTTTAGTGAGACAGAGTTTCACCGTGTTAGCCAGGATGGTCTTGATTTCCCGACCTCGTGATCCACCCGCCTCGGCCTCCCAAAGTGCTGGGATTACAGGCGTGAGCCACTGTGTCCAGCTATCTGGCTTCTTTTACTTATGAGCATGTTTTCGAAGTTCAACCATGTTGTATGCATCAGTACTTCATTCCTTTTGGTGGCTCAGTAATCCTCCATTGTATGGATTTGGTTTATTCATCCTTCAGTTGATAGATATTTTGGTTGTTTCTACCTTTTGGCTTTTAGGGATAACACTGCTATGAACATTTGTGTACAAGGTTCTGCATCAACATAGGTTTTAAATTCCCTTGGATATATATAGGAGTGAAATTTCTGGGTCATATGGTAATTTTATTTAACTTTTTAAGGAACTACCAAATTGTGTTCCAAAGCAGTTGCCCTGTTTTACGTTCCCACCAGCAATGTATGAGGGTTCTGATTTCTCTATATCCTCCCCAACACTTTTTTTTTTTCTTTTGAGATGGAGACCTGATCTATCCCCCAGCCTGGAATGCAGTGGTGCAATCTCGGCTCACTGCAACCTCCACGTTCCTGGTTCAAGCCATTCTCCTGGCTCAGCCTTCCGAGAAACTGGGAGAAGAGGTGTGCGCTACCACACCAGGCTAATTTTTGTATTTTTAGTAGATACAGGGTTTCACCATGTTGGCCAGGCTGATCTTGAACTCATGACCTCAGAAGACTGGCTCGCCTCATCCTCCCAAAGGACTGGGATTACAGGTGTGAGCCACTGCGCCCAGCCCCAACACTTGTTTTTATACCTTTTTTTTCCCCCGAGACGGAGTCTCACTCTGTCGCCCAGGCTGGAGTGCAGTGATGCAATCTTGGCTCATAGCAACCTCTGCCTCCCGGGTTCAAGCAATTCTCTTGCCTCAGCCTCCCAGGTAGCTGGGACTACAGGCACCTACCACCACCATGCCTGGCTAATTTTTTGTATTTTTAGTAGAGACGGGGTTTCACCATGTTAGTCAGGATTGGCTCAATCTCCTGACCTCAGGATTTGCCCGCATCGGCCTCCCAAAGTGCTGGGATTACAGGTGTGAGCCATCGCACCTGGCCCTCCTTGTATTTTTTTTTTTTTTTTTTTTTTGTAGCTGTTCTAGTGGGTTTAAAGGGGTACTTTATTGTGGTTTTGATTTGCAATTTTTTTCTTCATTTCTTTTCCTTTCTTTCTTTTATCTTAGAGTCAGGGTCTTGCTCTGTCACCCAAGCTAGAATGCAGTGGCACCATCATGGCTCATTACAACCTCAAACTCCTGGGCTCAAGCAATCCTCCCGCCTCAGCCTGCGTTTTTCATATGACAAATGATGTTGAGCATCTTTTCATGTGCTTATCAGCCATTTGTATATTGTAGAAATGGCTATTTAGATTCTTTCCCCTTTTTAAAATTGGGTTGTCTTTTTACTACCAAGTTGTAAGAGTTCTTACAAGAGCTATATCTATATTCCAGATATAAGTCCTTTATTAGATATATGATTTGCAAATATTTTCTCCCAGCTTGTAGGTTGTCTTTTCACTTTCTTTATGATGTCCTTTGAAGCATAAAAGTTTTAAATTTTGATGGAAATTCAATTTATCATTTTTTTCCTTAGTTACTTGTGCTTATGGTGTCATATTCTGAAAACTAATGCATGATCCAAAGTCATGAAGATTTATTCCTATGTTTTTTTCTAGGAGTTTTGTCATTTCACTCTTACATTTAGGTCTACAATCTTTTTTTTTTTTCTTGAGATGGAGTCTTGCTCTGTCGCCCAGGCTGGAGTGCAGTGGTGGCACAATCTCGGCTCACTACAATTTCCGCCTCCTGGGTTCAAGCAATTCCCCTGCCTCAGCCTCCCAAGTAGCTGGGACTATAGGCGTGCACCACCACACCTGGCTAATTCTTTTTTCTTTTTTATTTCAGTAGAGACGGGGTTTCACTATGTTGGCCAGGATGGTCTTGATCTCCTGACCTCGTGATCTGCCCTCCTCAACCTCCCAAGGTGCTGGGGTTACAGGCGTGAGCCACTACACCCGGACTTTTTTTTTTTTTTTTTGAGACGGAGTTTTGCTCTGTTGCCCAGGCTGGAGTGCTGTAGCACAATCTCGGCTCACTGCAACCTCTGGCTCCCGGGTTCAAGCAATTTTCCTGTCTCAGCCTCCTGAGCAGCTGGGATCACAGGTGTGCACTACCATGCCCAGCTAATTTTTGTATTTTCAGTAGAGACGGGGTTTTGCCATGTTGGCCAGGTTGGTTTCAAACTCCTGACCTCAGGTGATCTGCCCACCTCAGCCTCCCAAACTTCTGGGATTACAAGTGTGAACCACTGCACTGGCCTACAATCCATTTTGAATTTAAAAAAAAATTTTTTTTTTTTTGAGAGATAGAGAAAGTCTCTCTCTGGCACCCTAGCTGGAATGAGGTGGCATGAACATGGTTCACTGCAATCTCAGCCTCCTGGGCCCAAGTGATCCTACTGCCCCAGCTTCCCCAGTAGCAGGTCCCACAGATTGTACCACTATGCCAGGCTAATTAAAAAAATTTTTTTCTTGTAGACATAAGGTTTTGCTGTGTTGCTGAGGCTGGTCTCAAACTCTTGGCTCTTTCTGCCTTGGCCTCCCAAAGTGCTGGGATTACAGGTGTAAGTCACCACATTCAGCCTTAAATTAATTTTGATATGATATATGATATGATATGATATTAGGGGGTTCAACTTCATTGTTTTGCATGAGGAAATCCAGTTACCCCCAAGCCATTTGTTGAAAAGATTATTTTTCCTCATTGAATTGTCTTGCCACTCTTGTTGAAAATCAACTAACCATATTTGACAGTGTATTTCTGGACTCTCAGTTATGTGCCATTAATCTCTATCCTTATTACAGTACCCTGCTGTCTTGACTATTGTAGCTTTGTAGTAAGTTTTGAAATCGGGAGGTGTGAGTCCCCCAACTTTGTTCTTCTTTTCCAAGATTGTTTTGGCTATTCTGAGTCCCTTGTATATTCATATAAATTTTAGGATCAGTTTGTCAATTTCTGCAAAAAAATTAAAAAAGGGCAGCTAAAATTTTGATAGGGATATTGTTGAAATCATTTATTGTTGAAATCATTTATTATTGAAATAGTTCCATGAGGCCACTAACAGGTCACAGTGGGAAACAACTATTTATTATCTATTTGACAGGAAAACTGAGACAAACAGTGAGGTTTAAAACTTCCTTAGCCTGACAGTGCTGCTTTCAACAGTAGAACAGATATCTCCCAAATCCCATGATGCCAATTTCCTTCTCTGTCCTTATTACAAGCAAATATTTCCAGAGTGTTTGCTCTGTGCCAGGCACAGTTCCAGGTCCTCAACAATGTAGAGGTCAAGCCTGAGAAAGAACCATATAAAACTTGCCGTCAGGCCGAGTGTGGTGGTCCACGCCTATAATCCCAGCACTTGGGGAGGCTGAGGTGGGTGGGCCACTTGAGGTCAGGAGTTCGAGACCAGCCTGGCCAACATGGTGAAACCCTGTCTCTACTAAAAATACAACAATTAGCTAGGCTTGATGGCGGACGCCTGTAATCTCAGCTACTCGGGAGGCTGAGGCAGGAGAATCATTTGAATCTGTGAAGCAGAGGGTGCAGTGAGCTGGGATCATGCCACCGCATTCCAGCTTGGACGACAAAGTGAGACTCTGTCTCAAAAAAACAAAAAAACTTGCTGTCAAATCAATTGCTCTTTCCAAGAGAGGTGATGTCCATCAGGAATTTTCATTCTCCCTACTATCCAATGTATACCAACCAAATTTTCTTTTAACTTAATAACTTACTATTTTTCTTTTCCTGATTATCTATCACAGAAAATTTAAAAGATACAAAAATTCCAAAGAACAAAATGAAAATTACCTATAATCCCATAAATCAGAGACAGTCGTTATTAACATATTGGTCTAAGACTCTAAACTCTTTAATAGTAATAGATAACATGGTAGTGACTGTGTCTCTGGCCTGTTTAAATACTTTACATTCAGCCGGGCGCGGTGGCTCACGCCTGTAATCCCAACACTTTGGGAGGCTGAGGCGGGTGGATCACAAGGTCAGGAGACCGAGACCATCCTGGCTAACACGGTGAAACCCTGTCTCTACTAAAAATGCAAAAAACTAGCCGGGCGTGGCAGCAGACGCCTGTAGTCCCAGCTACTTGGGAGGCTGAGGCGGGAGAATGACGTAAACCCAGGAGGCGGAGCTTGCAGTGAGTTGAGATGGTGCCACTGCACCCCAGCCTGGGTGACAGAGTGAGACTCCGTCTCAAAAAAAAAAAAATACTTTACATTCATCAATTCAGTTTAATCCTCATGATAACCCGAGTTAGGTATTTATTTATTTGTTTGTTTATTTATTCAAGACATGTTTTTCAGTCCCTATTATATGTTGGGACCTTAGCTAGGTGCTTAGTATGCATTAATAAATCAAATGAATAAAAATACCTGTCCTCTTTGATTTCACATTCTAGCAGGGGAAATTGCTACTAAACAATATGATAAATAGGTTAATTATATACTACATTAGAAGATGTTAAGTGCCATAGACAGGGATGGGAGTGGAGAGGAGGTGGTATGGGTTGCCTCATTGAGTAGTAAATAGGATAGACAGGTCTATTTATCTGTTTACCATGATTGTAGTGGATGCTCTGGTTCTGTCTAGGTGCCCTTTCAGGATTGGAAACTATTCCCACAGTTGCTGACAGTGTGGTCAGCCCTCAATTGTCAGTCCTCTTTGGGAATTGCCTTGGATGAAGAAAGTCACCTTACCCAAGATCACTCCAACTCCTGGGACCCACATCCAATGACTGGCCAATATGGGGACTCAAAGGCCTGGTCCCCCTTCCCCAACTTGAGACTACTCTGAAGGATCACCCAGCTTCAGAGCTTCCCATAACTGAGACTTTTAGCCTTTGTTGTGGTCCAACCAACCTCTTCCTATACACAGTCCTCACTCCTTCACTTCCCTCCCAGCACTTCCTAACAAACTTCTTCTGTGCTAATATCTCTCGGTGTCTGCTTCCCTGGGAACTCAACCCAAGACTGCTGATACCAGCAGTGATCCAAGAAAGCGATGCCAACATCAGATTTTGGAATTGGATCACCTACTATCCAGCTGGCAGTGCAGACCCCATCAGTGGCAGTAGATGAAGTACATATAGTCCCTAGCACAAGGTAGCAGTGAAATTGTTAAAACTTTTGCCAACGGTGAACTAAAATGGTATTCCCATGGAAGGAAATGCACCAGAGGGTGTGACCTATCAGGTGGTTGAGAAATATGGGGGGAATCACCACAAGGACAATGCAGTTAGGTGGCTTTCGCTAAGGATAATTAACACTTTGAAAAAAATAATGAAATGTTGAAAAGGATTCATCAGCAATTAAAAACTGAGTGTGAAAGCCAGAAGACCTCCTTGGGAGCTCATAGGAATACTCTCATCCCCTGCACTTGGAGGAAAGGGAAAGCTGAGGACCAGGTACGTGGTTTAATCCTAAGAGTAGCAGAGTGCAGGCCGGGCACGGTGGGTCATGCCTATAATCCCAGCACTCTGGGAGGCCGAGGCAGGTAGATCACGAGGTCAGGAGTTCAAGACCAGCCTGGCCAAGATGATGAAACACCATCTCTACTAAAAATACAAACGGCCGGGCATGGTGGCTCATGCCTGTAATCCCAGCACTCTGGGAGGCTGAGGCAGGCGGATCACTTGAGGTCAGGAGTTTGAGACCAGCCTGACCAATATGGTGAAACCCCGTCTCTACTAAAAATACAAAAAACTTAGCTGGGCGTCATGGCACAGGCCTGTAGTCCCAACTACTCGGGAGGCTGAGACAGGAGAATTGCTTGAATCCGGGAGGCGGAGGTTGCAGTGAGCCAAGATTGTGCCACTGCACTCCAAGCCTGGGTGACCGAGTGAGACTTCAGCTCAAAATAAATAAATAAATAAATAAATAAATAAATAAAAATACAAAATACAAAAATACAAACAAAAACAAAAACAAAACACAGAAATTAGCCAGGTGCAGTGGCAGGTGCCTGTAATCCCAGTTACTCAGGAGGCTAAGGCAGGAGAATCATGTGAACCCAGACAGCAGAGGTTACAGTGAGCTGAGATTGCGCCATTGCACTCCAGCCTGGGCAATAGAGACTTCATCTCAAAAAAAAAAAAAAAAAAAGAGTAGCAGAGTGCCAAAGAAGGTTCAAGGACAGGTTCCTGGTTGGGAAAGAATGGGACTCTGACACATGAGATGTGAATATCTGAGTGGATGTACCCAAAGATCTTGAATTCCCAGATTGCTCTGAGCCTGCAGAAGTGGCCCATCTTTCTCTAAGGGCTGGCACTCCGACTTTGCTAAAAGATGATGCAGAGGACTCTCCTCTGCAGGACAACATGCACCTCGTGTAGAATCTGCCACCGTCTGCCCTCCTGACCACTAACCCAGTAACTAGGGTAAAGTCACAGCATGACTTGGCCAGAGACAAGCTGGGTCTCATAAGAGAAGGAAGGGCTTCTACTGCGAAGGAGCTGCAGAACCTACCAACATGTACCAGGAGCTGTTGACAGACTGCTGGGCATGGGTCCCAGAGGGAGACCCTGAGATTGGAAGAGTATGCCAGAGACTATGTTCAGAAGGCATGGGATCAACAGGGGCAAAACATTTCAAAAAAGGAAAGATGATCAATTTGGAAATACCCCGGCATGATCACGGATGACAGTGGGAACATACTGCTAGAATGGCTCTTAGAAGACTGAATAAAATTATGGCCCTCACCAACTAAGGTAGGAATGCCAGAATTGCCATAGCAGAAGATGGAAGAGGGGAAAAGGCTCAGAAAAATGGCCGTGCTAGAACTGCTATACTGCATGCAGCAGGAAAGCCTGCAAGGTGACTATATCCCACAGGAGACCTGGAAGATATCCCAAAGCAGTAAGAAATGCACTGCTGGGAGAGACATAAGAGGGCACTAGTATCACCAAGAGTCTCTAGGCCAGGGCTAATGATCAGGGCTAATGATCAAACAGAACTAGGCTCATGCATGACAGTGGGGATGAAGGGATCCTGAAACAATAGAAGCTAGATGTGTCTGTTAACCCTCAGAAGCCAAGTGGATGCAATTCTCATAATGAGCAGCAAGTTTGGAGTGGCAGCTGGGGACCCTGACCCTCAGAGAGTTGTGGCGATAGTTACTAGAACATAGCTAAACTAATTGGGCAAAAGTGTTCTGCTCGCTGGGCGCAGTGGCTCATGCCTGTAATCCTAGCACTTTCGGAGACCGAGGCAGGCGGATCACGAGGTCAGGAGATCGAGACCATCCTGGCTAACATGGTGAAACCCCGTCTCTACTAAAAATACAAAAAATTTAGCCGGGCATGGTGGCGGGCGCCTGTAGTCCCAGCTACTCAGGAGGTTGAGGCAGGAGAATTGCTTGAACCCGGGAGGTAGAGGTTGCAGTGAGCCAAGATCACGCCACTGCACTGCAGCCTGAGCAATAGAGCAAGACTGTGTCTCAAACAAAAAACCAAAAAACAAAAAACAAAAAAACTATCAAAGAACTGAAATTCGGCCAGGTGCAGTAGCTCATATCTGTAATCCTAGCACTTTGGGAGGCCGAGGCAGGAGGATCACTTGAGGTCAGAAATTTGAAACCAGCCTGGCCTACACAGTGAAACCCTGTCTCTACTAAAAATACAAAAAAAATGGCCAGGCATGGTGGCTCACGCTTGTAATCCCACTGCGTCCAGAATTGTTCCTTCCAGTGGGTTCTTGGTCTCGCTGACTTCAAGAATGAAGCCGCGGACCCTGGCGGTGAGTGTTACAGTTCCTAAAGATGGTGTGTCCAGAGTTTGTTCCTTCAGATGTTCAGGTGTGTCCGGAGTTTCTTCCTCCCAGTGGGTTTGTGGTCTCCCTGACTTCAGGAGTGAAGCTGCCAACCTTCGCAGGGAGTGTTACAGTTCTCAAAGGTGGCGCCTCCGGAGTTGTTCGTTCCTCCCAGCAGGTTCCTGGTCTGGCTGGCTTCAGGAGTGAAGCTGCAGACCTTCCTGGTGACTGTTACAGCTCATAAAGGTAGTATGGACCCTAAGAGTGAGCAGCAGCAAGATTTATTGCAAACAGCAAAAGAACAAAGCTCTCAAAATAGGGAACAGGGCCTTGCGGGTTTCCGCTGCTCCCTCCGCGGCCTGCTTTTATTCCCTTTTTGGCCCCACCCACATCCTGCTGATTGGTCCATTTTATGGAGTGCATTTAAAATCCCTTAGCTAGACACAGAGTGCTGATTGGTGCATTTACAATCCTTTAGCTAGACATAAGAGTTCTCCAAGTCCCTACCTGATTAGCTAGACACAGAGCGCTGATTGGTGCAGCGTTTACAAACCTTTAACTAGACACAGAGTGCTGATTGGTGCATTTACAATCCTTCAGCTGGACAGAAAAGTTCTCCAAGTCCCCCACCCCATTAGCTAGACACAGAGCACTGATTGGTGCATTTACAAACCTTTAGCTAGACACAGAGTGCTGACTGGCGCATTTACAATCCTTTAGCTAGACAGAAAATTCTCTAAGTCCGGTTGACCCAGAAGCCCAGCCGGCTTCACCTTTCACCAGCACTTTGGGAGGCCGAGGCGGGCAGATCACAAGGTCAGGAGTTCAAGACCAGCCTCGCCAAGATGGTGAAACCCCGTCTCTACTAAAAATACCAAAAAATTAGCTGGGCATGGTGGTGGGCGCCTGTAATCCCAGCTACCCAGGAGGCTGAGAAGGAGAATTGCTTGAACCCAGGAGGCAGAGGTTGCAGAGAGCCAAGATGGCGCCACTGCACTCCAGCCTGGGCGACAAAGCAAGATTCTGTCTCAAAAATAAATAAATAAATATACAAAAAAAACAGGCATGGTGGTTTGTGCCTGTAATCCCAGCTACTCAGGAGGCTGAGGCAGGAGAACCGCTTGAACCCAGGAGGCAGCGGTTACAGTGAACTGAGATGGCACCACTGCACTCCAGCCCGGGTTGACAGAGCAAGACTCTGTCTCAAAAAAAAAAAAAAAAAAGAAGTGAAACTCACCAGATCACCACATCCAGACAATGGACAATGAGATGCTGGACCCCTCATTCATCATGATTGCTTCCTTGCCCCTCCCTAGTTCCTATTTTGTTATACATTGTTACACTTCTTCCCTGCTATATAAACCTCTAGTTTTAGTACAGCATGGAGATGGATTTGAGACTAAGCTCCCATCTCCGCGGCTGTAGCACCCGATCTGTAGCTACAGAAGGCCATAGCACGACTTTTTCTTCTTCTTTCTTCTTCTTTTTTGCTTATTCCTTGGTAATACTCGTTGTCTCTGTCATTGGCTTTCTGTGCAGCGAGCAGCAGGACCTAGACCAAACCTCTGGTGTTTCAGTAACAATATCATACTACCCAGTCTGAGAGAATGGTGGAGTAGCCTGTTGAAGCATCAGCTGGGAGGCATTGCAAAGATGGCAACAAACTTTGAATCTGGAAACCAAGAGGCAGAGGCAAGAATGACTCCACTTATCATCATACTCAATCACCCACTTGGAGAATTTGTGCTTCCTGTCTCTGCAACTATGTGCTCTGCAGGGTTAGAGGTCCTGGCATTAAAATGGAGAAATGCTGACCAGTCGTGGTAGCTCATGCCTGTAATCTCAGTACTTCAGGAGGCCAAGGCAGGAGGATTGCTTGAGCTCAGGAGTTTGAGACCAGCCTGGGCAACGTATTGAGATTCTCATCTCTACAAAAAATTAAAAGTTAACTGGACATGGTGGCACATGCCTGTAGTCCCAGCTACTTGAGAGGCTGAGATGGGACTTCAGGCTATTTGTGCCAAGCAGGACCAGCAGACAAGAAGAAGGGTCACCACTTTGGCAGAGGCAATTGAGTGTGATCAGCAAGGAAAGGGAGCTCTACTGTTACACACTGGGAACAAGGAAGAACATGTTTGGCACCCAGGTGATCCACTTGGGTGACTTGGTACTCCCCCCATTTTGACAGCTAATGGACAACTACAGCAGCTGTGGCCTGAGAAGGGCCTGGTGACCAGGGAGCAGATAGAACCCTCAGGGATGAGGGTCTAGGTCCCCGGACCAGGTAGGCCACCTAGACCAGCAGAGTCTATTTGTGGGTGAGGGGAAATCTAGAATTGATAGAAGTGGAAGTGAAAAATGGGTATTAATCGTAGGCTCAAGACAAGCTGCAATGTCAGGGGCTGTTGTTCATCTCCTTAACCTTCCTGTTATAAGTTTCTCCCAGGAAAGAAGCCCACTGGAATTCCAAAGGAACTGCTCCTTGAACTTATTTGAAGTAGATCTGAACAGCACAAGGGGTGAATTATAATGGACACTGAGATGTGCGGTCCATAACCCCCATTAGGACTGATTACTTATCCCCGCAACTGCTTGGGAGTGCTGCAGGCAGACAGCTCTCGGCTGTGAGCACTCCTTAGGAATCGCCTCTGTCACAGAGAGCAGCCTACTCGCTTTCCTAGAGCTGCCTTCATCCAGTGACCTGGCCTCCTCACCCTAACTCAGGACATCTCTGAAGGGCCTGCCAGCCTCGGAGCTTCTCTTGGGGTTGGCTGATGACTTTGTTGAGACTACTGCACAGTCTAGTCCTGCTTCCTCCTCTTCCCGTCCACAGGAGTTGACCCCAAGAGCACTCCCCAATAAACTTCCCACTCAGTCTCCATCTCAGAGACTGCCTCCGAAGAACTCAAACTGTGACGGTAATATTTGAGCAAAGACTTGAAGGAAGTAACAAGGAAGATTATTCCAGGTAAAAGGGCAGCTAGTCCAAAATCTCTAAGGCAGGAATGTCTGTGTGGTCAAGAAAGAGCGCAAGAAGCCAGAGTGGCCGTAGTGGAAGGAGGGAATGGAGACCATGGAGGAAGATGAGATCAGAGCAACAGTAGGAAGCCAGATCATGGAGTGCCCCAAAGACTGTTGTTGGATTTGGCTTTGTACTAAGAGTGGGTCCCATTGCAGGGTTTTGATAAGACAAGTAACACAGCCAGGCGCAGTGACTCACGCCTGTAATCCCAGCACTCTGGGTAGCCAAGGCAGGCAGATCACCTGAGGTCAAGAGTTCGAGACCAGCCTGGCCAACATGGTGAAACCTCGTCTCTACTAAAAATATCCCCCCCCCAAAAAATTAGCTGGGCGTGGTGGCACACACCTGTAGTCCCAGCTACTCAGTGAGGCTGAGGCAGGAGAATTGCTTGAACCAAGGAGGTGGAGGTTGCAGTGAGCTGAGATCACACCACTGCACTCCAGCCTGGGTGACAGAAGGAGACTCCATCTGAAAAAAAAGAAAGAAAAAAAAAAAAAAAAAGAAAGAAAATTGACACACTCTAACTTGAAATGGAAAGAATCATTCTGACTGCTGTCTTGAGAAAAGAGTATGAAGGGGAAGGATGGTCACAGGGAGACTAGCAGGGACTCTATTTCAGTCATCCATTGAGATGGGACAGTGGCCCAGACCATGGTGGCAGTGGAGAAGACGGCAAAAACTGATCTGATTCTGGATATAGGCCGAAGGTAGAGCCAACAGATTTCCTGAGCAATTGGGTATAGTCTGTGACAGAAAGAAAGAAGTCGAGGATGACTCCAGGGTTTTTTGTTCTGAAGCACCTGAAGAATGGAATTGAGATGGGGAATGCTATGGATGGAGCAAATGGGGGAATAGAAGATAAGGAGTTTAATTTCATTTTGGATGTGAATTTTAAGACGCCTATTAGACATCCAAATAAAGATGTCAAGTAGTCAGCGGGATGTACCAGTCTGAATTTCAGGGGAGAGGTCTGGACTGGAGATATAAATTGGAATCATCTGCACATGGACATGGTTGAAAGTCTTGAGACTGGATGAGACCACCAAGGTAAGGGGTGTAGATGAAGAAGAGAAAACCAAGAACCAAGTCCCAGGTGCTGTATCCTTAAGAAGGCAGGGAGGAGGGAAGAGCCAGCAAGGGAGATAGAGAAGTGACCAGTGTGGGGTAGGAGGGAAATTAAGAGAAAATAGGGTCCTAGAAGCTAAGAGAACCGATTGTGTCAGAGACGAAAGGGGGCCCAACTGGCTCGAATTATGCCCAAAGACAAAGTATGATGACAGCTAAGGACTGTTCCTTGAACTTAGTCAATGCTGGCAACCTTGACAACATCAGTTTTACTAGAGTAGCAAGGACAAGAGCCTGACTGGAGTGGCTTTCAAAGAGAGTGCATATCACCTATTCTTCTGAGAAGTTTTATTGCAAAGGAAAGCAGAGAAATGGTAGGTAGTGGTGGAGGAAGTGGTTAGGAGAAGGTATTATTATTGTGATCCATTTTACAGATGAGGAAAATTAGGCAGCACTTTGGGAAGCCAAGGCAGAATTGCTTGAGCCCAGGAATTCCAGACCAGCCTGAGAAACATGGCGAAACCCTGTCTCTACAAAAAATATCCAGGCATGGTGGTACATGCCTGTAGTCCTAGCTACTAGGGAAACTGAGGTGGGAGGATTGCTTGACTCAGGAGGTCAAGGCTGCAGTGAGCTGTGATCGCATCGCTGCACTCCAGCCTGGGCGATAGAACGAGACCTTGTCTTGAAAAAAAAAAGTCAGGGAATTTGCTTAGGTTCATTCAGATAGCAAGTTGTGATTTGAGCTCAGAATCTAGAACCTGAGCTCTTTTTTTTTTTTTTTTTAACCAATTCCCTATTGATGGAACTAAGTTTTTCTCAAATTTTTCTATTATATTGATTTTACTTCTATTGTTTAAAATGTCAGTTATAAAGTAGATGAATTTTTTTTTTTTTTTTATGTTGGCTAGGCTAGTCTCAAACTCCTGACCTCAGGTAATCTGCCCACCTCGGTCTCCCAAAGTGTTTGAGCCACTTCTCTTGGCCCAGATGAATATTCTTACAGGTAAGTATATAATCACATTTCTGATTATTTCCTTAAGATGAATTTCTGGGCGTAGACAACCTGGGTCAAACGGTATGCACATGTGTATAGCTTTGGATGCCTCTTGCCAACGCTCTACGGAAAGGTTGTAGTCGGTCCCACTTTTGTCAGCAACACAGGAGAAGGTCCATTTCCTGCATCATTACCAACACTGGGTCTTATCTTTCTCTCCCAACCACCTCCCACTGCATAGTGAGAATGATACCATTTTATTTTCCATATGTATGATTACCAGTTAGATTTGACCATGTTGTACAGGTCTATCTTCCAGCCATCCCTTTGGCTTCTGCTGGTGTTTATCACTCGCAGACTTGATCGCCTTCACCTGACCCCTCTCATCAGGAATATTCATCTCTTGCTGCAATAGACCCAGTTTAGAAGGTAAACCGCACAGAGCTAGGTTGAATTTTAAAATAACAATAATTTTAGGGTAAGAAATTAGATCTTGGGTGATTTTTCTATTGGAGAGACTGTGGAAGAGCTAAGATTTTAGAAAAGCTAGGGGCAATATAGGAAGGTATGATCATTGGACCTTCTGTGTGACTCTCCATGTAGCTATGACCTAAGAGTGTCTCGTTCCGAAGAATCCCCCAGAGTGTGCATTGAAAGGGGAGGGAGGTCCCTTCATAAAATATACTTCCAGGGCCATAATTTTCAATTTAGCGACTGTTGGAGGGCTTTCCTGTTCTTCCTTTGCTCCTCAACCTAGCCCTGTCTGGGAGCACAGCTGATAAACTGACCCCAGCACATCTGAAAGAAGCATAGATATTTTTCTTTTCTTTCTTTCTTTTTTTTTTTTTTTTTTTGAGATGGAG
>NC_045434.1:82654831-82690637 GCF_002776525.5 Piliocolobus tephrosceles
TTTTTTTTTTTTTTTTTTTGAGATGGAGTCTCACTCTGTTGCCCAGGCTGGAGTGCAGTAGTGCGATCCCGGCTCACTGCAACCTCCGCCTCCTGGATTCAAGTGATTCTCGTGCCTCAGCCTCCCAAGTAGCTGGGACTACAGGCATGTGCCACCACACCCAGCTAATTTTTGTATTTTTAGTAGAGATGGGGTTTCACCATGTTAGCCAGGCTGGTCTCGAACTCCTGACCTCAAGCAATCCACCCGTCTTGGCCTCCTAAAGTGCTGAGATTACAGGCATGAACCACTGCGCCCAGCCAGATATTTCTTTTTCTTTTCTTTCTTTCTTTTTTTTTTTTTTTTTTTTTTTGAGATGGAGTTTCACTCCTGTTGCCCAGGCTGGAGTGCAATGGTGTGATCTCAGCTCACCGCAATCTCTGCCTCGCAGGTTCAAGCGATTCTCTTGCCTCAGCCTTCCAAGTAGCTGGGATTATGGGCACCTACTACCACATCTGACTAATTTTTGTATTTTTAGTAGAGACTGGGTTTCTCCATGTTGGTCAGGCTGGTCTTGAACTCCTGACCTCAGGTAATCCGCCCGCCTCGTCCTCCCGAAGTGTTGTGATTACAGGTGTGAGCCACTGCGCCTAGCCAGTTATTTCTTTATACCAGTAATACATAGTTGTTGTAAAAAGATTAGGAAATAGGCCAGTACAGTGGGGCATGTCTGTAGTCCCAGTTATGCAGGAGGATTGCTTGAGCCCAGGAGTTCAAGGCCAGCGTGGGCAACATAGAGATAACCCCTCTCCACTCCCCCATCTCCATTGCAAAAAAAAAAAAAAAAAAGATTAGGAGGCCGGGTGCGGTGGCTCACACCTGTAATCCCAGCACTTTGGGAGACTGAGGCAGGCGGATCACCTGAGGTCAGGAGTTTGAGACCAGCCCGACCAACATGGAGAAACCCCGTCTCTACTAAAAATACAAAATTAGCCAGGCATGGTGGTGCATGCCTGTAATCCCAGCTACTCGGGAGGCTGAGGCAGAAGAATCACTTGATCCTGGGAGGCAGAGGTTGCAGTGAGCTGAGATCACGCCATTGCACTCTAGCCTGGGCAACAAGACTGAACCTCCATCTCAAAAAAAAAGAAAAAAAATAAAATTAGGAGGTAATGACAGCAGAAAGAACAATAATTAAACCAATAGAAATTCCTTCCACTGTCCTCTCAGATAATTTTTACTTACATTTTGCCAATTTTGGTTTTCAGATCTTTTCATTAAATGTTTTGTATAATAAATTTACATAATCTATTCTTTTCCAGTAATAAATCTTGAATGTCTTTCTAACTTTCCAGTTGTCAATAAATGTTAATCTACATTGTCATTTTTTTAAAAACAACTTTTGTAGAGACAGCGTCTTGCTATGCTGCCCAGGCTGGTCTTGAACTCCAGCCTCAGGTGATCCTCCCTCCTTGGCCTCCCAAAGTGCTGGGATTACAGGCATGAGCCACTGTGCCCAGCTTACATGGTCATTTTTAATGAGTTAATTTTTATTAAATGTCATTATATGGATCATTTTAAGTAATTTAGTGAATCTCTAATTTGTGGACATTTCTTAGTTTTTTACTACAATAAGCAAGAGTGACAATATTGAGGCTAGGTTCAGTGGTTCATACTTATAATCCCAACACTTTGGGAGGCCAAGGCAGGAGAATTGCTTGAGCTCAGGAGTTTGAGCCCAGCCTGGGCAATGTACTGAGACCCCGTATTTACAAAAATTTTTTAAATTAGCCTTGTGTGGTGGTGTACACCTGCAGTCTCAGCTACTCAGGAGGCTGAGGTGGGAGGATCGCTTGAGCCCAGGAGGTCAAGTCTGCAGTGAGCCATGATCATGCCATTGGATTCCACCCTGATAACACAGTGAGACCCTGTCTCAAAAAAAAAGAGTGCCAATATTATACATACATATTTGTCCACTTGTCCAGTATTCCTCTAAGATAAATCCTAAAAAGTAGGGTTACTAGCTCAAAGAGCGTGCACATTTTTAGAGTTTCTGAGATGAACTCCTAATGATCCAAACATTTCCTGAACTACTTTATCTTCACAACAGAGTTCTAGTTATAGGTTTTCACTCAACGATGTTCTTGCTGAAATGAGCAAGGAAGAAGTCACAGGTTCTGTTTGGGAAAATGATTAGTTCCTCAAGCAAGGATATTATTTGAGAAAGATAAATTGAAAACAAAAGATGAATGGAAGGTGAGGAGTTTAACATCTAGAACGCAAAGAAGCAGATCTGTATGCAAGTGAGAACCTGAGCTTCCAGAAGCTTCCATGTGACTTGGCCTCTGCTTAATAGCAGCAGCAGTCCCAGGACTCTTGTTTAAACTTTGTCTACACTCTCACCATCCTGTCTGATGGAAGAAATGACAGAACTGGAAGAAGAGACATCGTAGAGATGGATGTGTGCCCGGCTCAGACAAGCACCTAGTGTCTTGTTAAGAAGACCAAAAACATAAACGAGAGAAGAATCCTGTGTAGCAACATCAAAACCATCTTCACACTAGCCCTTGGTCTCTTAAGCCAACAGGCCTAAAATTGAGCTCATTGTTCTTTCCCATGGACCCTTGTTCCTATCATCCCTATCTTCAATTAGTGGCATCGCCGTTACTTAGCAAGCCTAAGCAAGAAACCTATGACTTCTCCTTCTCCTTTAACTCCAACATCAAAGGAGCCAATTATTTGCATGTATCCTATCCTCAGTGTCTTTCCTTTCCATTCTCCTTATAACCCTGGATGGAGCCTCCATTGTCTTTTGCCTGAGAGAAGGTGGCGATCTCCAGAATGTGTCTATGGAGGTTTCAAAACGTTCTGATGGCTCCATCGTCTGCAGCTGATTCTTCCATTCCTTAGTAAGGCAGTGAAAGCTTTTCCAAAATCTGACCCTAGCCTTGCTTTCAGCTTCATCCCCGCTACTTCCCTTCTTGTCCTCCAGATACTTGGACTTCCCCAGCAGTCACCTCCCTGTGCTTTTGTTCTGGTGGGTTTTTTTCCCACTGACCTCTCTTTCTCCTCCCTTTCCCAGCCTGCTGAACTCCTTCTCATCCTCAAAGGCCAATGCAAATATTAATTCTCTGCAGTTTTCTCCAGACAGAATCAATCATCCTCTCTACTGTGTTCCCATAGCATTTTGCCTAACTGCTAGAGAAGCATTCAGTAGGTAGGTATCAGATGCCTCCTGATAGACTGGGATTTCACTGAGGACATGGAATGTGTCTTATTCATCTTGGATACCGAAGGTGTAGCCGAATTCCAGGCATATAGGAGGGGCTTAGTAAATATTGGTTGAATTGGATTAAGTCAGAAATAGATCCAGGTCACTGACTCTTATGCAATGTCTTTTTTTCTTTTTTTGACAGAGCCTTGCTTTGTTGCCTAGGCTGGAGAGCAGTGGCGCAATCTCAGCTCACTGTAGTCTCTGCCTCCCAGGTTCAAGCTATTCTCATGCCTCAGTCTCCTGGGTCACTGGGATTACAGGTGCACACCACCACACCTGGCTAATTTTTGTATTTTTAGTAGAGACATGGTTTCACCACGTTGGCCAGGCTGGTCTTGAACTCCTGACTTCGGGTGATCTGCCCGCTTCAACCTCCTAAAATGCTGGGATTACAGGCGTGAGCCACCACACCCAGTCCCAGTGTCTTTTATATTATCCCAAAGAGAATACTTGCACAGCGAGGGGGCCATTACCAGAAGGCAGAATGGACCAACCTCCCACACTTCCTTTCTGTTACCCATTGAAATTCCATTGGAAATTAATTTTTTTGTGTATGATATTGTCTCTAGTTACATTACAAATATCCCTTCTGCTGAGCATTCTAGGGATTTAAAAAAATACAAATATCCCTTGGAGGGATTAAGACTTTAAGGCATTATCATCAAGGTTAACTCTACTAACATTTTTGTGCTGAAAATGAACTTAGAAGTTGTTACTCCTAGGCTGGGCGGGGTGGCTCACACCTGTAATCCCAACACTTTGGGAGGCTGAGGCGGGCAGATCACTTGAGGTCAGAAGTTCGAGACCAGCCTGGCCAGCATGGTGAAACCCCGTCTCTACTAAAAATACAAAAAAAGTAGCTAAGCATGGTGGCCCACACCCATAATCCCAGCTACTCAGGAGGCTGAGGCAGGAGAATCACTTAAACCCAGGAGGCAGAGGTTGCAGTGAGCCAAGATCGTGCCATTGCACTCCAGCCTGGGCAACAGAGAGAGACTCCATCTCAAAAAAAAAAGAAAATAGAAGTTGTTACTCCTTTCTAAAGAAACAACTAACCTACAGGGGCTACCTGCAGAAGGAGTGGGCATCAGGTATGTTAACAGGAGCAATGAGAGGAAACAGTTGCAGAGCAGGGCTGGGGGATGTGGGTGGTAAGGGCCAGTTCTGCGTGACGTACCATGGAGGGAGATATGGGGTAGTGTGAGTGCCTGGATGCCTGGGGAGGGAATGTGCGGGCAGGGAGGGAATTAGATCGTGGGAGAGGGGAGAAGCAAGGACAAATTCTTCCTACTTCCCAATTCGGTCAAATGTCTTCCCTGTGTAGAGTGATGATTCTTAGTGAAGATCCTGACTTCCAAACACCTCTGGTAGATCTCCTTTTTTGCTAGAGTGCCAGAAAATTCTTAGGTAATTTTCCAATTTTAATTCATTTTCATCTTAAAAATAAATACATGCCTCATGGTATTTTTAAGAGGGGTGGGTGTTTGATGAAATAAAATGAGTGACAACAGGGTGTCACAACTCCAGAAAGGTTTCGTATCGCTGGTTTAGAGATTCCCAGTGAGTAGGAGTTTGATGAACTGAAAAATGAAATGGCTTCCAAATCACTCTGCCCTACTATGCTGATTTGAAACACATAACCTGCCTACACTGCTGAAAAGCTCCCAGCCCTGGGGTGAATGAACCCTGCAAAGCTACTACTTGGCACTCACCCAGCAGTTTGCAAAAGGCAGTGAAAGGAAATGTTCACAGTCAATTGATAGCAGCAGGACCCTTAGGGAGCTAGAGTGAGGGATGGGACCAGCCAAGGCCATTTGGACGGGCATCCAGGTTACCACACAAAAGCCTTCCTGGGAACTCTCAGGACAGTGACGGTTTGGAGCCCTGGCTTCACGTTTCACTTTAAAAGAGGCCACCACCTAAGTGGGTTGAGATGCTCCTTTCTGGCTCTCTCTAGTCAAAGGTTCATACTGCCCAGGAGAAGAGTGAAAAGGGAAAATCAGCCTTATTAGCATGTATTTATTTGGGGGCTTGACTCTGAGGCTGCATTTGGTGGCGCCTTTCAGGACTGGAAGAGGCTAGAAGATACCTGCTACATTTGAAAGCAATTCGTGACTTAATTTCACATTTTTAAGCTGTGGATTATGTAGGGTGCTTATATATTCAATTATTACCTTGGATTAAGATTTCAAATTGTGATCTTCCTATTTCCCAAAGAAGAGAGCTTGAGGAGTTCATCAGGCCAGGATTCTTCTTCCTTTGAGAGACAACCAAGCAGATGGTGCTGCTAATGCGCAGACACCTGCACAGATGCCCTGCTGAGGCCCAAACGACAGCTGTGGCTTTTCTGCATACCCAAGGAATAACTTACCTTTCCCTTTCTGATTTTTTCTCTTTTAAAATTCTGTATAGCTACTAATGGAGGGGATAAGGATAATGCAAGGCAGGGCTTTTAAAACACTTTTAAAGCAACGAAACCCTCTTTCAATTGAAATCTGTGCCTAACTTCAGTATGTAAAACCAAAAAGAAAGGCCAGGTGTAGTAGCTCATGCCTGTAATTCTAGCTCTTGGGGAGGCGGAGGTGGGATGATTTCTTAAGGCTAGGAGTTCAAGACCAACCTGGACAATATAGCAAGACTCTGTCTCTACAAAAAATACAAAAGGCGTGAGCCACCGTGCCCGGCCCTGGAGGATCTCTTAAGCCCAGGAGTTTGAGGCTGCAGTGAGCTATGATCATGCCACTGCACTCTAGCCTGAGCAACAGAGCAAGATCTCATCTCAAAAAAAAAAAAAAAAAAAATGTAGGGGCCTGGGTGCACTGGCTCATGCCTGTAGTTCCAGCACTTTAGGAGGCCAAACTGGGCAGTTCACTTGAGGCCAGGAGTTCAAGACCAGCCTCGCCACATGGTAAAACCCCATCTCTACTAAAACTACAAAAATTAGCCAAGCATTGTGGCACACACCTGTAATCCCAGCCACTCCGGAGGCTGAGGCAAAAGAATCGCTTGAACCTGGGAGGTGGAGGTTGCAGGAGCCAAGATCGCACCACTACACTCCAGCATGGGTGACAGAGCAAGACTCTGTCTGAGAAAAAAAAAGAAAAGAAAAGAAAAAAAGTAGTGGTTCTTTGGTTAAACTGGGATGGGGACCTGGAGTCTTGACCTCCTTGCTTCCGGCCCCTGGGAAGCAAATCTGACATAAATTCCAGAATGCTGCCATCATCCCAATCAGAATTTCTCAATCTCCAAGGAAAATTTTGTCATCTGGCACTTCAATGGCTGTTTTAAAATGTTACAAAAGATTTGGCAAGATCCCAACGGGAGGGACAAGCACCTACATCTGGGCTTGGAAGCCAACGGTGTGATATGAGGAAGTCTAAGTGGCCACTGCGAGCTCCGCTCTGGGGACTGCCAGCCTCCCATCCTGCTTGCTGTCTACATCACATAATGTGCCTGGTTGAGAAAAGGCCTTAGGAAGAGCCAGAGAGTGCCAGAGAACGGAAAGAGTATGACACATGCCTCGCTGAGGTCGGACAGCGCGTCAGCCTTACTTTCCCAGCTGACTAAGGATGCCTCCCAACAAGCTGCTTGCCTGCTGAAGCCTGTCTTGAAAACTGAGAGTAGATGGCTCAGAGTTTTCTCCCCAGCAGTTAACGAACACACAGCAGACGCATTCATGCAATACCTTGGAATCATCCCAGAAGCTCCAGGTCAGGTCTCCTTGTCTGAATCCCCCTACCTAGCTGGGCCACACAAGCAGTTTCCACGCTGAGTCCACTAAGTAATCCAAAACAATTGTTCCTTGGGATTTTTCTGAAAAAGAGATAGAAAAGGCTCTGCCTCAGTGAGCAGAGGGAGCTGCTTCAGTATTGGAAACAAAGATAACTGAAATGCATTCTTTGGAATCTGATAAACTCTCTTCCCAAGACAAGAAAGGCATTAAGTCAGACCTGAGCTTTGGGGCTCATTTCAGGTACGTGCTGGCTTTAGCAACTGAGGAAAAGCCATTATCCCTGTCTTCTTAATTTCCCACAGCAATCAGCCCTAGTAGGTTCACCATGTTCTCTGTGCAGTTTGAGACAAACTCACTAAACGTCCTGTTCTCAGAAAAACGATCCATCCAAGAGGGCACAGGCCAAGAGTGTTTCTCCTTTTGGTATCAGGGACAGGTTGTGATGCTGCCGTGATCAAAGACATGAGTTCCTCAGGTGAGGGGGCAGCCTGTCTACAGCCCTGGTGAGGAGGGCTGCACTTAGCGTAGGAGCTGGCTATTTCACTGCCCCCACCCCATCTTCATTGCTTGTAGGCATCCAGAGCTCTATGGTATGACATATATCCTGGAATAGTTCCAACATCCCTGTTCCAGGACTTGCTAGATGCAGACCCACTTGTGATATGGTTGGAAAAGTCACTTTTCACCTCCTGTCCTAAGCTACTAAGAAAAATGAATCATGTAGCCTAGATTTACATGTCTGCATTTTTCTGGTGATCATGAGTGACTGATTTGAGCAATAAGTGTATGACTGAGAGGCCCCCGCCAGGCATTTGTGGAGTGGATTGCTGAAGCTTAGTTAGTTAAGCAATACGCCAGAAATTTGGAGATCATAAACTCTGACTTTTGCCACCCTGCCACATGCTCTTCAGCCAGTTATTTCTCCTACGTTCTGCCTTTATAAAATGGGGATAAGCTATCTTTAAGATTGTTTTAAGAAGAGACACTAATGAAAATGATTGCCAAGTGCCTCTCTAAAGAGAAAGTACAGTAGGCATAAGTGCTTTATGTGATGAAATTCAATCTTTCTTCCTCCCTTTGCAACCTGAACCATGGAATCAATAATGTTTTTCCAAGTGCAGTGTCCCCAGGACAAAATGTGAACCAGTTTCCTGAGCTCGGCAGCTCTCTGGTGGGGAGGAGCCCCTGGCCTCTGGGGCCTGGTGTCCTGGGCTGTGGCTGGCTTTACTGCTGTAAATGCCCATCTTATCCTGGGATTCCAGCCAAGATGCCAGGGTTGCAAATTTCTGTAATTTCAGAGGAAGCTTTGTTTAGGGGTTGAGTCTTCACAATGGCTTTTGCCATCTATCTCCATTTTATTTTCTCTTTTATCGAGTACCCATTGTACCCCAGGCACTATGCTAACTGCATTCACCTACATTATCTTGTTTAATCCTCTGAGCGGCTCGGCAAGGGGGGTGTCATTACCATTCCTATTTTACCTCATGAAATAGACACTTGGGGGGAGTGAAACAAGTTAGCAACGTAACACAGAAAACAACGGGCAAGGCCAGGATTGCAACCCAAGCTCATCATTACTCTCCCATGCTTCCTTTCCCACAGTTGTCCTACATTCAGACACTTCCCATTTAAGAGAAAATCAAGCTGCAGTTTGAAAAAGCACTAATTAGAGAGTTCAAGCGAGTGGAGTCTTCTGCCCACACCTATGGGGAAGATGCTGTAGGCATAGCTATTGGTACTACCTGCCTTGGAGGATGAGGGTGAAAGGAATGGGGTCCTTCCTCTTTCACGTGGTCCTGAAGACCAGTGCCCAGGCCTATGTGTTCTCAGAGCATTTCCTGCCCTGGATGCAGGGCATCCAGGCTATCACTGCTACAGCAGGGCCCCTAATGCACTGCCTTATAGTCAACATGACTGTCAGCTCATTTCAGCTCAATTATCCAGCCCTGTGAGAGATGCCCACGTGCTGAAGAGCCTTTCTGCAGTTCTGCATTGAACTCTTCATGTGGTCCCATCTAGTAATGAGTGCGAGTGGTAAGTTCAAGAAACAGAGCAAGGGAGAGGACCCTTCTCGTGTAGTTCTTTTTTTTTTTTTTTTTTTTTTTTTTGAGATGGCATCTCGCTGTGTCACCGAGGTTGGAGTCCAGTAGTGCAATCTCGTCTCACTGCAACCTCTGCCTCCTGAATTCAAGGGATTCAGCCTCTCGAGTAGCTGTGACTACAGGCATGCGCCACCACACCTGGCTAATTTTTGTATATTTAGTAGAGATGGGGTTTCACCATGTTGGCCAAGCTGGTCTCAAATTCCTGACCTCAAGTGATCCACCCGCCTTGGCCTCCCAAAGTGCCGGGATTACAGGCGTGAGCCACTGCGCCCAGCCATTGTAGTTCTTTACATAGAGAAAAAAGTACTGATGACTAGTCCTTGTATCAGTGAGAACTGAGATGCAGAGCAAAGCGGAGCTGCTTATAGATTGACTGATTTTTTACCAAAATAAGGGAGGGTCCTTCCTGACAGTTTTGCTTGGGGACTGGGGGAGAGACTGCAGCTTGTTGCATAATATCTGTTTCCCTCTTAATTATAAAACTCCAAGTTTATATGGAGCAAAGTGTCCAGCTAACATCTACATTTCAAGCGTTCCTGGCCACTGGGATATAAGGGAATATTGTATGTAAAAATTTCAAGAAGTCTACTGAGAGCAAGCTGACTCAGAGGGCCAACCTTTTGTTGCTTCGCTTGTCCCTCTCCCTTTGTCCTGCTGCCTGGAATGCAGATGTGATGGCTGGCATGCCACTGCCCTTTTAAACCATGAGGTAGCCTTGGGGATGGAAGTCAGCACTAAGGATGGTGCTGCAGAAAGCTAGAAGCAGCTTGGGTTCCTGCTAACTTCATGGAGTCACCATTCCTGCCCAGGACTGAAGTCCCCTGGAATTCTTTTACATAAGAGGATAAACCTTGCTTTCTGTTGCATAAAATCTAACTTAATCCTAAGTGACAGATTCTGTTTGATAGAGGCAGCTGGAATTTCTAGCTAGTCAAGGTCACCTGAGCCCTGCCTGCTCTATCTGCCTCCTAAAGGCACATACCTAAGTCTTTCTGATAGTCTGTGCACAAGTTACATGATGACCTGTAGAAGGGTAGGTGTGGAGACTTTTTAGGTAATACTAAATTAATTCCTGAATTCTATTTTTTGTGGAACGTGTATATTGAACACCTACCGCACACCAGGTACCACGCTATACACACTCGGGTCTACGCTCAGGACACTTACAGTATTTTAATAGAGTGAGATGGCAATTTAAATAGAGTGAGATGGCTGGGTGCAGTGGCTCACACCTGTAATCCCAACACTTTGGAAGGCCAAGGCAGGCAGATTGCTTGAGGCCAGAAGTTTGAGACCATCCTGGGCAACACAGTGAGATCCCATCTCTGCAAGAATTTTTTTTTTTTTAAAAAGTTAGCCAGGTGCAGTGGCATGTGCCTGGAGTCCCAGCCACTTGGGAAGCTGAGGCAAGAGGATCACTGGAGCCCAGAAGTTCAGCGCTGCAGTGAACTATGATCACACCACTGCACTCCAGCTTGGGCAACGGAGTGAGACCCTATCTCTAAAACAAATAAACACAGTGAGCTGTGCACTGTGAGGAAGTGCTCTAACAGAGGAGTTCCCTAACCTAGTCTTGTAGAAGGCTTGCAAGAAAAAACTGGGGCCTGTAGGGCAAGTAGGAGCCAGTCAGACGTAAAATAGCCAAATGAAGAGCTTTCTGTGGATGATATACAATCTTTTTTAATGGACTACAGTTGTCCTTCCAAACAGGCTATGACCCAGCAGCTGATTCTTGCTAAACTTCCAATGATCTTGCCATGATCAATACTGGTAGCCACTCCATTACTGTACCTACGGTTTAGAAGGTAGTTTGTATTTTTCCTTCTTTTCTTTTATCACAAACTTTACTCCCTCCTAGGATGTGGAGTAACGAAAAAAAAATGCGTGTAGATCAGGAAGTCTGATTACGTACCAAGAGAGATTTGGGGAAAATTCAGACTGGTTGTATCCAGATGGGTTTGCACAGTCAGTATGTGGTCCTAGGCCTTGGTCTTGGCAGAGAGGCGGTGCAGGGCAAGGGAATTTCCCCAGTGATCAGCGGTCTCTAGGGAACCTGTTTGACTTTGTCACTCAAGGATCTGATCAGATCCAGGCAGCTCTAGGTCTGCTGCTTCTGCCCTGAACCCAAGTTCTAAGTTTTTGTTTACGTTCAAGATAAGACTGGCCAGGCGCGGTGGCTCACGCCTGTAATCCCAACACTTTGGGAGGCTGACGTGGGTGGATCACAAGGTCAGGAGATCAAGACCAGCCTGGTTAACACAGTGAAACCCCGTATCTACTAAAATTACTAAAAATTAGCTGGGCGTGGTGGCACATGCTACTCGGGAGGCTGAGGCAGGAGAATTGCTTGAACCTGGGAGGTGGAGGTTGCAGTGAGCCGAGATCACGCCACTGCACTCCAGCCTGGGCAACAGAACGAGACTCTGTCCCCGCCCCCCCCCAAAAAAAAACAAGATGAGACTGTATTTGATTATAAGTAACAGAAACCAGCTAAAGCCAGCTTAAGCAAAAAAGGAAAAGTCAGAGGACAGGTAAGGATTTTCTTTTTGCATCCAGTGGCAGGAAAGCAGCAATGTCGAAGGAAGATATCAAAGTCATAAACCAGAAGGTATCAGGAGTCCCCAGTCCACATGATAATGAATAAATAGTGCTCGCGGCCAGGTGCAGTGGCTCACGCCTGTAATCTCAGCACTATGGGAGGCTGAGGCAGGTGGATCACCTGAGGTCAGGAATTCGAGACCAGCCTGGCCAACATGGTGAAACTCCATCGCTACTAAAAATACAAAATTAGCTAGGCGTGGTGGCGGGTGCCTGTAATCCCAGCTACTCGGGAGGCTGAGGCAGGAGAATTGCTTGAACCCGGGAGGTGGAGGTTGCAGTGAGCTAAGATCATGCCATTGTACTCCAGCCTGGGCAACAGAATGAGACTCTGGCTCCATAAATAAATACATCAATAAATAAATAGTGCTCGCTTTGGCAGCATATATACTAAAATTGGAACAATACAGAGAAGATTAGCATGGCCCCTGCATAAAAAAGGTTCTTTTGTGTTTTTTGTTTTGTTTTGTTTTGTTTGAAACAGAGTCTTGTTTTGTCACCAGGCTGGAGTGTAGTGGTACGATCTCAGCTCATTGGAACCTCTGCCTCCCAGGTTCAAGCGATTCTCCTGCCTCAGCCTCCCAAGCAGCTGGGACTACAGGCACCTGCCACCAAGCCCAGCTAATTTTTGTATTTTTAATAGAGATGGGTTTCATCATGTTGGCCAGGATGGTCTTGATCTCTTGACCTCATGATCTACCCACATCGGCCTCCCAGAGTGCTGGGATTACAGGTGTCAGCCACCATGCCTGACCAATAAAAAATTTTTTAATTAAAAAAAGATAAATAAATAATATGTAAAAGGCCAGGCACAGTGGCTCATCTGTTATCCCAGCACTTTCAGAGACTGAGGTAGGAGGATCACTTGAGGCCAGCCTGGGTAACATAAGATCCTATCTCTACCAAAAATAGAAAAGTTACCCGCTCGTGATGCCACGTGCCTATAGTCCTAGCTACTCACGAGACAAAGATGGGAGAATCGCTTGAGTCCTGAAGCTTGAGGCTGTAGCAAGCCATGATGGCGCCACTGCACTCCAGCCTGGGAAACAGAGGGAGACTGTGTCCTTAAAAAATAAATAAAAATAACTTCTCAAAAAAAGATATACATGTGACCAACAACCGTGGGAAAAAAAGCTCAACATCGCTGATCATTAGAGAAATGCAAATAAAAGGCCGGGTGCGGTGGCTCACGCCTGTAACCCCAGCACTTTGTGAGGCTGAGTCAGGCGGATCATCTGAGGTCAGGAGTTCAAGACCAGCCTGACCAACATGGAGAAACCCCATCTCTACCAAAAATACAAAATTAGCTGGGCATGGTGCCAGGCGCCTGTAATCCCAGCTGTTTGGGAGGCTAAGACAGGAGAATCGCTAGAATCTGGGAGGCGGAGGTTGTGGTGAGCTGAGATCATGCCATTGCACTCCAGCCCGGGCAACAAAAGTGAAACTCCATCTCAAAAACAAAAAAAAGAGAGAGAGAAATGCAAATGAAAACCACAATGAGATACCATCTCACGTCAGTCAGAATGCCAATTATTAAAAAATCAAGAGACAACAGATAGCCCGGGCATGGTGGCTCACACCTGTAATCCCAGCACTTTGGGAGGCCAAGGTGGGCAGATCGCTTGAGGTCAGGAGTTCGAGGCCAGCCTGACCAACATGGTGAACCCCCTGTCTCCACTAAAAATACAAAAATTAGCTGGGAATCATGGCGCACACCTGTAACCCCAGCTACTCAGGAGGCTGGGGCAGGTGAATTGCTTGAACCTGGGAGGCAGAGTTTGCAGTGAACCAAGATCACGCCACTGCACTCCAGCCTAGGTGACAGAGTGAGACTCTGTTTCAATAAAATGAAATTTAAAAAAAGAAACAACAGCTGCTGGCGAGGTTGTGAAGAAATAAGAAAGCTATTACACTGTTGGTGGGAATGTAAATTAGTTCAACCATTGTGGAAGACAGTGTGGCAATTCCTCAAAGATTTAGAACCAGAAATACCATTTGACCCAGCAATCCCATTACTGGGTATATACCCAAAGGAATATAAATCATTCTATTATAAAGATACAGGCTGGGCGCGGTGGCTCACGCCTGTAATCCCAGCACTTTGGGAGGCCGAGGCGGGCGGATCACAAGGTCAGGAGATTGAGACCACGGTGAAACCCCGTCTCTACTAAAAATACAAAAAATTAGCCTGGCGCGGTGGTGGGCGCCTGTAGTCCCAGCTACTCAGGAGGCTGAGGCAGGAGAATGGCATGATCCCGGGAGGCGGAGCTTGCAGTGAGCTGAGATTGCGCCACTGCACTCTAGCCGGCGGGACAGAGGGAGACTCCGTCTCAAAAAAAAAAAAAAAAAGAATACAAACACACATATGTCCATTGCAGCACTATTCACAATAGCAAAGACATGGAATCAACCCAAATGCCCATCAATGATAGACTGGATAAAGAAAATGTGGCAGCTGGGCATGGTGGCTCATGCCTTTAATCCCAGCACTTTGGGAGGCTAAGGTGGGCAGATCACCTGAGGTCAGGAGTTCGAGACCAGCCTGGCCAACATGGTGAAACCCATCTCTACTAAAAATACAAAAATTAGCAGAGTGTGGTGGTGCATGCCTGTAGTCCCAGCTACTCCGGAGGCTGACAGGCAGGGGAATTGCTTAAACCTGGGAGGTTGGCCGGGTGCGGTGGCTCAAGCCTGTAATCCCAGCACTTTGGGAGGCCGAGACGGGCGGATCACGAGGTCAGGAGATTGAGACCATCCTGGCTAACACGGTGAAACCCCGTCTCTACTAAAAAAAATACAAAAAACTAGCCGGGCGAGGTGGCGGGCGCCTGTAGTCCCAGCTATTCAGGAGGCTGAGGCAGGAGAATGGCGTAAACCCGGGAGGCGGAGCTTGCAGTGAGCCGAGATCCGGCCACTGCACTCCAGCCTGCGTGACACAGCCAGACTCTGTCTCAAAAAAAAAAAAAAAATCCTGGGAGGTGGAGGTTGCAGCAAGCTGAGATCGCACCACTGCATTCATTCCAGCCTGGGCGACAGAGCAAGACTCCATCTCAAACAAAAAAAGAAAAAAGAAAGAAAGAAAATGTGACACATATACACCATGGAATACTATGCAGCCATAAAAAGGAACAAGATCATGTCCTTTGCAGGGACATGGATGAAGCTGGAAGCCATTATCCTCAGCAAACTAATGCAGGAACAGAAAACCAAACACTGTATGTTCTCACTAGTAAGTGGGAGCTGAACAGTGAGAACACATGGACACAGGGAGGGGAACAACACTCACGGGGGCCTGTTGGGGGCAGGCAGGGGAACAGAGAGCATTAGGGAGAAGAGCTAATGCATGCTGCGCTTAACACCTGGGTGATGGGTGGATAGGTGCAGCAAACCACCATGGCACACGTATACCTGTGTAACAAACCTGCACGTCCTGTACATGTACTCAGGAACTTAATAAATAAAAGTAAAACATAAGGGCCATGCCTTAGCTCCTGGTTTTGTTTGTTTGTTTGTTTTTTGAGATGGTCTCACTCTGTCACCAGGCTGGAGTGCAGCTGGCGCAATCTTGGCTCACTTCAACCTCTGCCTCCCGAGTAGCTGGGACTACAGGTGCCCGCCACCGCGCCCGGCTAATTTTTGTATTTTTAGTAGAGACAGGGTTTCACCATATTGGCCAGGATGGTCTCAACATCTTGACCTTGTGATCTGCCTGCCTCAGCCTCTAAAGTGCTGGGATTATAGGCATGAGCCACCGCACCCGGCCTCCTAGTTTTTAACATGAGCTCAGCTCAGACTGATTCTCTTAGTCTCAATTCTAGGTCCTGTGGCAAACACACTTTGAGGAGCCCATCCTGGGATGAAAACCATGGCCAGGGAAGGGGCCAGAGCAGAGAGGCAAAGCTGCTGAGACCACTTCTGCAACCACAAGGACGAGAGCGCACATCATTGGTGAGGGAGGGCTGGTGCCTGCCCCCATGTGCACACAGCAGCCCATAGCTGAGGAGTCACGGAGCTCTTACCTCAATCCTCCCTCATCAGTTCAGCCAGAACTGATCTCTCAGCCAAGTCTGTACCCTGGCTAGAATGTGATCTTCAGAATGTGATCCTGCTTTGTTCACTCCTATGACCCCAGCATCTAGAAAAATGCTTGGCACCATTGGTAGGCACTCAAATACTATACTTGGTACATCAAATAACAAATTAACTCCTCCATTCTATGTCTTCTTGGAAGGGATACAGGATGGCAGCTGGGGAGAGGAGAGCACAGAAGAAAGATGAGAACAGGATCTTAGAAAACATCCCTGGGGCATATTTGTAGGCCCTGACTTACCCAGATCCTAGGGACGGGAATTATGGCTTAGGGAGCAGTAGGCAAGCCCTGATCATGGGGCCTGGCAGACCCATTTATTCCTTCAACAAGGATTTATGGAACACTTAACAGATGCCAAGTCCTGCTGGATTCTCAGCCTCGTAAGGCCTAGCTTTCATACCCTTCTGGCCCTGTGATTTCTGGCTAGCTTTTAGCCTCTCTGTCTCTCTGTTCATTCACTGGTAGATCACAGGGTCCTTGAGAAGATTAAATGACATAATATATAAAATACTTCCTTGTACATAGTAACTGTCCTGTAAATATTTTTGCTGCAAAACATGGTTGTTGGGTCTGTTGTTTTGTGGGGGGTGGGGAGATGGGGCTTAGGGTAAAATTGTAACTGTGTAATTTACCACTGTTTGGGGTTCCTCCAGGAGATGGAATTGATCTGTATAATCACCATTTCTCATGCAAGAATAGCCCTGCCTTCACCTGGCTGCTTATATATGAAGAAGTGCTCTTCTTTCCATAAGAGGACACAGCTTCTGGCGCAGCAGCAGGAAGCTGTAGACGCGGCATGGGTTACTCGGGGGATAATCGGGTTTGCACAGCACCACACACACCTTCCTACCCACATGGGGTGCCCGGGGTGCTGGTGTCGGCCTGGTCAGAGGGCAGGTGAAGCTAATGGCGGCCATGCAGTGAATTCACAGGGCTACCCTGTTCTACTTCTCTCTACCTCCTCCCTCCTGGCTTCTGGTCCCAGGTGTCTCAAGCACAGTTCAGCCTCTTTGAATCTCCACTCAGGGCCATCCCAGTCCCTCAGGTTCACTGTGGGTGTCCTTTCCCTGCTCCCCACTGTCTCTGGAGCTCACCCCTCCCATCCTACACTCTGATATGAGAGAGAAGGTCTCCTAGGCCTCCTTCCTGCAAGAGACCTCCTATGTCCCCCCAACTCTCCCCCAGTTTGGCTTCCTAGGCAGATGGTTTGTGTTTGAGGGTCATCCCTCTCCTCCAGACGCCCCGTCATTCACCTTCAGCATTTAGGAACACAGCAGCAATCTAAACCAAATGGAGAAAGCAGGAGAAATTTTTAAAAGAAAGAAAGAAAAAGGCGAGGTGCAGTGGCTCACATCTGTAATCTCGGCACTTTGGGATGCCGAAGCGGATGGATCGCTTGAGGTCAGGCGTTTGAGACCAGCCTGGCCAACATGGCGAAACCCATCTCTACTAAAATACAAAAATTAGCCAGGCATGGTGGCAGGCACCTGTAATCCCAGCTACTGCAGAGGCTGAGGCAGGAGAATCGCTTGAACCCAGGAGGCGGAGGTTGCAGTGAGTCCTGGGATAGAGCCACTGTACTCCAGCCTGGGCGACAGAGCAAGACTCCATCTCAAAAAAAAAAAAGGAAAGAAAAGAAAAAAAAAGAACAGATAATTTCAAAAGGACATTAAGCTCTATTCAGAGACACAATCTCCAATCAACAAAACGAAAAGCGAGCATTGCCCCACAGGGACTGGCGGAAAGGCAGCCTGCCGGTGAGAGCTTTCTGGAGCCGGCTTCTCACACTGGGGAGGGCGCCCTCCCAGCAACCAGCCCCACCCGACGGGATCAGGCAGGACCCCACTCCAGGCTACGGGGCTTTGGGCTTCCCTGCTGCGGAGTTTCCTCCTCACACAGCTTACAAAGGCTCCCTCACGGGAGTAACAGCAGGACTGTGCTTGGCTGACAGAATGTTTTGGCAGAAAACCGCTGTCTGAGTCAGCCCTGAGAAATAATTAACCCTCATGATGTTTCCTGGAGGACTGAAGAGGGTTGGGTGTGGAGGATACAGGCAGGGCCTGAAGAGCTGGGCCTCTGAGGGGGAGGGAGTGCCTGGGCCGTCGGGCCTGGCCTCCAGCACCCTCACCTGAGGTGCCAGGACCCCTCAGCTAGCTCTCACCTGCTCTCTGGGCCTCAAGATTGTTCTGAGGGAGGGCAGAGAAAAGACTCTTACTTTTCTTTTCTTTTCTTTTTTTTTTTTTTTTTGAGACAGGGTCTTGCCGTCACCCAAGCTAGAGCGTAGTGGTGCAATCATGGCTCACTGCAGCCTTGGCCTCCTGGGCTCAAGTGATCCTCCCATCTCAGCTTCCCAAGTAGCTGGGACTACAGACACACATACCACGTCCAGCTAATTTTTGTACTTTTTGTAGAGACAGGGTCTCGCCATATTGCCCAGGCTGGTCTTGAACTCTTGGGCTCAAGTGATCTGCCTGCCTCAGCCTCCAAAAGTGTTGGAATATAGGCTATGCCTAGCCTTTTATTTTTTATTTATTTTTTTGAGACAGTGTCTCTCTTATGTTGCCCAGACTGGAGTGCAGTAGCATGAACACGGCTCACCAACTGCGTCATCTCCCAGGCTCAAGCTATCCTCTTGCCTCAGCCTCCCAAAGTGCTGTGATTACAGTCATGAGCTGCCACACCCAGCTAGTTTTTTTTTCTCTTTTTTCTGTAGAGACAAGTTCTTGCTATGTTGCCCAGACCGGTCTCGCACTCCTGGGTTCAAGTGATCCATCCACCTCAGCGTCCCAAAGTGCTGGGATTACAGGCATAAGCCACCGCACCCTGCCTGACCCTTACTTTTCTAGATCCTCTTCCTGGAGGCCTGTTTCCAGTCAGGACCTTTCTGTAACATGTAACTCAGGCAGATCACTATGCGGAGTTGCTCACTGTGTGGTGCTAAGTGTGGTAGCAAGAGCTCAGAGAAGACACAAGTAAAACATAAGATCCAGGCCAGGCCTCAGGGAACTCACCACCTGAGCAGAGAGGGGAGACATGGAAACCCTTTCAGTTACATGGCCTCTGCTGGTCATGTGTTCATACATCCAGTGTTAAAGGGGAAAAGAGATTTTTCTTGAGCCTAAGCAGATTACTTTACACATTTAAACTGGGGGCTCAAAGACTTGCTAAGGTAATAATGTTGCTTGTGATTCATATTGGTTCTTCTTTCTCTTTTTTTGAGATGGAGTTTCGCTCTTGTTGCCCAGGCTGGAGTGCAATGGTGCGATCTCGGCTCACTGCAACCTCCGCCTCCCCGGTTCAAGCGATTCTCCTGTCTCAGACTCCTGAATAGCTGGGATTAAAGGCGCCTGCCACCACCCCAGCTAATTTTATATTTTTAGTAGAGACGGGGTTTCTCCATGTTGGTCAGGCTGGTCTCAAACTCCTGACCTCAGGTGATCAGCCTGCCTCAGCCTCCTATAGTGCTGGGATTACAGGCATTAGCCACCGCGCCCAGCTGGTTCTTCCTTCTAAGAAGCCTCCAGAGTTCCCTGCCTGTGCCTTTCTGAGAGTCTGTCAGATGCCCCTCTTTCATTTCCCTCCATTCCAAGGCCAAGATTTCTCATCCTTATTTCACAATCAGGAAAGTCAAGACCCATGCCACAGGCTGACCTGCCAGGCAACTGGCCTGAGGTTTACACACACTCAAAGGTACAACTGAAGATTTGAAAAACCCTCCCGGCACATCCGTCTTTATGCACTGAATGTATTCATTGAGTTTTTAATGGTTCAGAGCACTCTTGGAAGCAGCCGAGTCCAAAGAGAATTGGAGGCTGGCAGATACAGTGCTGGGGCTTACTCAGGATGGTATTGGTGGGACAGGATACTGTGGCATGCTAACTCAGCGGTCAGCAAACTCTTTCTGTAAGGGCCCAGATAGTAAATAGTCAGTATTTTAGGCTTTATGGGCCAAATACTGTCTCTGTCACATTTTCTTCTTTGTTTTTTGTTTTTTGGGTTTGTTTGTTTGTTTATTTGTTTGTTTTTGAGATAGAGTCTCGCTCTGTCGCCCAGGCTGGAGTGCAGTGGCGCAATCTCAGCTCACTGCAACCTCCACCTCCCAGGTTCACGCCATTGTCCTGCCTCAGCCTCCCTAGTAGCTGGGACTATAGGCACGCGCCACCATGCACAGCTAATTTTTTGTATTTTTAGTAGAGATGGCATTTCACCTTGTTAGCCAGGATGGTCTCAATCTCCTGACCTCACGATCCGCCCGCCTCGGCCTCCCAAAGTGCTGGGATTACAGGCGTGAGCCACCACACCCCGTATTTTTTGTTTGTTTGTTTTTTAACTATGGTATAGCTGGGCATGGTGGCTCGTGCCTGTAGTCCCATCTACTTGGGAGGCTAAGATGGGAGGGTTGTTTGAGCACGAGAATTTTAGGCTGCAGTGAGCAGTGATCACACCACTGTACTCTAGCCTGATCAACAAAGTGAGACCCTGATTCTAAAAAAAACAAAAACCAAAAAAAGCTGGACTGGATGCAGTGGCTCACACCTGTAATCCCAGCACTTTGGGAGGCTGAGGTGGGCAGATCACAAGGTCAAGAAATCGAGACCATCCTGGCCGACACAGTGAAACCCTGTCTCTACCAAAAATACAAAAATTAGCTGGGCGTGGGGTCACATGCCTGTAGTCCCAGCTACTCGGGAGGTTGAGGCAGGAGAATCGCTTGAACCAGGAGGCGGAGGTTTCAGTGAGCTGAGATTGCACCAACTGCACTCCAGCCTGGCGACAGAGCAAGATTCTGTCTCAAAAAAAAACAAAAACAAAAACAAAAACAAAACCACGAGACCATACCATGGCTAGATTTGGCCTGTGGGCATAGTTACCTGACCCATCTGCTAGATGAATAGATACAAGATCCAGATTTGGTAAAATGTAAACACTTTAATCCAGGACAAAGCAGTCCTCATGCACATCAGACAGTAGTATAATGCCTCCGTTAGACTCCTAGCTCTGCCACAGACTGGCTACACAATCCTAGACAAGTTACTTAACCTCTCCAGCCCTCAGTTAGCTTGTCAGTGAAACTGGATTGATAACTGAAGCTCCCTTATAGAGTTATTATGAAGATTGAGTGAGATAGTGCACAGAAAGCTCTTGGTATGGTGTCAGGCACACGGGAAGATCACAGTGAACGTTAGCCTCTACGTGTACCAGGAATGACACCGAGGAAGACACCATCAAGGTTGAAGCTGCTGGAACTCCAAGATGAGGTAACATTCAAATGTGTTTTCTCAGCCTGGAAAGCCTCTGGAAGCATGGGGGCTGTAAGAGCAGATTGCACGTTGCCTGGTCCCCTTGCCCTGGGGCTCCCGGGTGGGCAGCAGAAACCCCTGAGCAAACTGGTGTTTGCTCAACTGTTTGAACCCTGACAATTCAGCCCACTGCTCCCCCTACCTCTTGCCTGGAGCTTCCATGCAGGGAGAGGCTGCCACCCACCAGATAGCATTCCCACCAGGCAGGAGAAGTTGGGGTGGCCAGATGGTCAGAAGGGGCTGATGACAAGGGAAGCCACAAGAGAGCCCGTGGTTAGATGGCGGGGGGTTGCTCAAGCCAGCCCCAGAGCAGGACAGTCAGCTGCTGTCCACACACATCCTGCTGAGGGAAGTTCTTCTTTGCCCTGATGGGTGTGACAATTGGCAACATGGCTAGAAACAGACTGACAGCTATGCCCACCCTGGCTCCTTGGCAGACATTGGGGAAATTCAGGATAGAGATGAGGATTCTGATACTCTCCCCTCAACACTGGAAATGAAAGGTAGCCTCTCAGCCCCCAAGTCCTCCCCGGTCTGTCAGCAGCATTTACGGAAGGCCCACTGTGTGCAAAGCCTGTACAATCAGGAGGGAGTTAAATGGGAAATTGAGGACCAGGCTCCACATGCCCATGGAGGGCTCGTGTGGAGTCTAAACATGAGCCTGGTTCCTAAACACTTGCCAGGCAAACAGGATGGAGCCTGGATGTCCTCAGTCAGCTCCACCACTGGCAGCAACTCCTTACAGGGTCACTAGGCTGAAAGGGCACCAGCTGGCCGGGTAGTGGGTGGGTATACATTTGGTTTTAGAGAAAAACAACCACAGATCCGATTTCAAGGCTTTGAGTCTCACCAACCCCTCCTTCCAGTCTTTTCTCAATAGCAGCATTAACTGGGACCCCGAAGAAGGGAGTGGGAAGCAGACACTCAGCAGGGCTCTGCAGGAATCTCCCTGAGCCCCACACCCAGCTCCTGCTGTCTGTGCAAGGGGCAGTCATGACTTTCCTCTGTGGCAGGGAGGCAGTGGAATCTGTAGGAGGTTCCAGACCCAGCGACGACCAAGCCTGGGTGGTTCTGACACCAAGAACAAAACGCCTGCAAGATCCACACTGGGAACTCAACCAAGAAGAAAGAAAAGAACAAACAAGATCAATTTCTTCCCCACAGGAGCCAGAATTTTCCTAAGCCAAAGCTACGAATGTTCAGAGACATCTCTATCTCTTGCAGGGACTCTACCTCCTCTCCTGTCTCAACTCCTCCTGAAAAAAGAGATGAAGTCCCACTCCCATCAAAACACCTCTGAAGTGTCAGCTTCAAATTATTTATGAATTACTTCTCCCAGGCTGGGTTAGCTTCAAAACTGGGAATGGGTTAGGGCATCAGCATGGGAAGAACCTTTAAGAATGTCAGGTTTTTAGAGCCTCAAAGCCACAAATCTCTCAAATGGTGCCCTCTCTAACCCTGGGCACTGGGTCCGATGAGCAGGGGATGGAGGCATGTTTGGACAGGGGCTTGCATCTGAGACCAGCCCCTGATACCAAACCAAATGTGTCCCTTGTATTTTTAACTGCAAGCTCCCACCACCCTGAGTGAGTTGTTCCCCAAGCAGTGGTACCATTCAGTTGGCCTTTGCAGTCATGCTGACCCAGGGGTACTTGGTCTTCATCAGATTCTCAGTCTAAGCATCAATCCGCTGACAGAGGGACCTACCCCAGGCACTTCCAGCTCAGCAGAAAGCATCCTGAGCTAATAAAGGAAAATATAATTTAGAGGTCATGCCCCAAAGCCAGTTATTTCTGACTGCAGATCCAGCTCCAACTAAAGCCAAGCCAAAAATTAACATTATTTTTGCATTTTAAACAACTTACTAGTCTTTGAAAGGGTACCGATTGGTGAATAGCAATTTACAATGAAGTAATCAGTTGCAAATTACCAATAATTGCTATCACTTCAAGTGTGGGTTTTTTCCCTCCTCATTTTCTTCCCCCTGTTCTGTCTCTGTTACTTTGTTGTTGTTGTTGTTGTTGTTGTTGTTGTTGTTGTTGTTTTGTTTTTTGTTTTTTTGAGATGGAGTCTCGCTTTGTCACCCAGGCTGGAGTGCAGTGGCACGATCTCGGCTCACTGCAAGCTCCACCCTCCCAGGGTCATTCTCCTGCCTCAGCCTCCTGAGTAGCTGGGACTACAGGCGCCCGCCACCACGCCAGGCTAATTTTTTGTATTTTTAGTAGAGACGGGGTTTCACCGTGGTCTTGATCTCCTGACCTCGTGATCCACCTGCCTCGGCCTCCCAAAGTGCTGGGATTATAGGCATGAGCCACCGCGCCCAGCCCTGTCTCTCTTTTTAAACCAACAAATATTCATCGACCTTCTTTTAGACAAGGTGTGAGCTAGGAACCATGAGAGATAAAAAGATGCGCCTGCCAAGTATTTGCATGTGATATATTCATAGTCTGGCTAGGGTAGTAACATGGTACACATGGGGAAAATAACCAAATGTCAAAAGACTGATAGGTGGTGAATGTCGACTCTGTAAAAGTGAAAGTTACATAGAATGTTCAGGGAGCTTAATTTTAAGTTGTCTGTGGGTTGTAAACTACTTCAATTTCCAGTAAGGTGTTTTCCTCTACCAGTGCTTCCCAAACATAAAAGTCTATAAAATGATTTTTTTTTTTTTTTTTTTGATATAGGTTTTCACTCTTGTCACCCAGGCTAGAGTGCAATGGCATGATCTCAGCTCGCTGCAACCTCTGCCTCCTGGATTCAAGTGATTCTCCTGCCTCAGCCTCCCGAAGTAGCTGGGATTACAGGCACCTGCCACCATACCCAGCTAATTTTTTTGTATTTTTAGTGGAGACAGGGTTTCACCATATTGGCCAGGCTGGTCTTGAACTCCTGACCTTGTGATCTGCCCGCCTTGGCCTCCCAAAGTGCTGGGATTACAGGCGTGAGCCACTGCACCTGGCTTTTATTTTTTTTAATTTTTTTTAATTTTTGGAGACAGGGTCTTGCTCTGTTGCTCAGGTTGAAATGCAGTGGCATGATCTTGGCTCACAGCAACCTCCACTTCCTGGGTTCAAGTGATCCTCCAACCACAGCCTCTTGAGTAGCTGGCAATATAGGCGCACGCCACCACACTCAGCTGATTTTTGTATTTTTTGTAGAGACAGGGTTTCACCATGTTGCCCAGGCTGGCCTTGACCTCCTGGGTTCAAGTGATCCTCCTGCCTCAGCCTTCCAAAGTGCTGGGATTACAGACATGAGACACTGCACTCATCTATAAAATGTTGATATGAGTTCTATGAAAAAAACGTTCTGGCCAGGTGAGATGGCTCATGTCTGTATTTCCAGCACTTTGGGAGGCCAAAGCAGTGGAGTGGCTGGAGCCCAGGAGTTGAATCCAGGAGATCAGCCTGGGCAACACAGTAAGACTCTCTCTACAAAAATGTAAAAAACTAGCCAGGTATGGTGGTGTACACATGTGGTCCCAGCTACTTGGGAGGCTGAGATGAGATGATCACTTGAGCCCAGAAATTCGAGGTTTGCAGTGAGCCATGTTTGTGCCACTGCACTCCACTATACTCCAGTCAGAGTGAAAAAAAGAGCAGATTTCTTTTTGTTTTTTGAGACAGAGTCTCTCTCTGTCGCCCAGGCTGGATTGCAGTGGTGCGATCTCGGCTCACTGCAGGCTCTGCATTCTGGTTCACGCCATTCTCCTGCCTCAGCCTCCCAAGTAGCTGGGACTATAGGCACCCGCCACTATGCCTGGCTAATTTTTTATATTTTTAGTAGAGATGGTGTTTCACCACTTTAGCCAGGATGGTTTCGATCTCCTGACCTCGTGATCCACCTGCCTTGGCCTCCTGAAGTGCTGGGATTACAGGCGTGAGCCACCACACCCAGCCAAAAAAAAGCAGATTTCTTTATCACACAATGTTGCTGAGCCTCCAAGAGCCAAAGTGCATTGTGAATCTGCACAGGACTATGAATGTATGCAGCAGATTCCAGATTAACAATGAAATAGCCCCTCCTCCATGCCCTTTTTCTCATAAGCAATACAAATTAGCATCTTTCTACAATTGTAGTCCCAGAGAGTCTAAATATTCTGCTTAGATGGCAAAAAAACAAGGGTGTTCACGCCTCACTTTCTCCAACATTTTCCCCAAAAGTCCAGCCCATAGTGGATCTCTTTTTCTTAGGTTTTCTTTTTTTTTTTTTTTTTATAAGTTCATTCCTTTCACCATAAACATTGTTCTTTCTTTCTTTTTTTTTTTTTTTTTATTATACTTTAAGTTCTAGGGTACATGTGCATAACGTGCAGGTTTGTCACATATGTATATATGTGCCATGTTGGTTTCTTAGGTTTTCAAAAGAACTTTGGTATCACCAATTTAGCACTCAACTCCCGTCTGTCTTCTGTTAGTTTGTATAGTTCCATGTAACTCATACTACGCCAACTTGAGGCAGATCATACAACAAGTGCTCACTAATGACAAATTACATGATTATTAAATATGCTTTTTAAAATATTTATTTATTTATTTTGAGACAGAGTCGAGCTCTGTCACCCAGGCTGGAGTGCAGTGGCACAATTTTGGCTCACTGCAACCTCCACCTCCCAGGTTCAAATGATTCTCCTGCCTCAGCCTCCCGAGTAGCTGAGATTACAGGCATGCACCACCATGCTTGGCTAATTTTGTATTTTTAGTAGAGACAAGGTTTCACCATGTTGGTCAGGCTGGTCTTGAACTCCTGACCTCAGGTGATCTGCCCTCCTCAGCCTCCCAAAGTGCTGGGATTACAGGCATGAGCCACCACATGGGGCCTAAATATGGTTTTTATCTGCTTCTTATCATGGGTAAGAGCAGAGCCTGGACTCTGGAGGCCAGAGTGCAGATACTGGCTCTGGCTTATTAACTGTGCAACTTTGGGAAGTTACTTAACCTCTCTGTTTCATCATTTGTACCTTAGAATGTTGCTGTGAGCACTAAACTACAGTGCCCAGCACACAGTAACAGTTTAATAGATGTTAGCTGTTTTTATTGCTACTCCTAAGTGTGTTCTACACCTGGTCACCAAGCAAAGAACAGAGCATGGCCAGTGCATGGAGAATCAGATTTCAAGGGCAGCCCATAACACACTCACAAAACACAGGGATATTGTTTGTTTATCTCTTCTAAGATCTCAAGGCACTTAAAAGTCTCAACTTATCAATTTGCACAGGACTTTCCTGACATAGGTTGGAATCCATTATAATCACCCTAGGGAGGGGTTAATGACCTACTCAAGGTTACTTGCCAGGGTCAACCACTGGCTAGGAATAGAAATTGACTCTGCAGTCACCGCTTTTGTCTTAATAACTTCCTCCCTATGTGGTTTTGGCAAAGACAAAACACCCAAGAGTGATGCAGCAACTGGAGTGAAGGTCAAAGAACAGCATCTGGGTTTAGCACAGCCTTGACAAGGCCTTTTTTCCTTTCACCCTCCCACAAGCAGGCATGTACATCCAGCAGCCTCCTGTCCCTCTCTAAGTACCTCAAAATAGTATTTCTTGACCTCCCTTCATCCAGGAGATGCCAAGGAGGGGAACGCAGATGCATCCGAGATGACAAAGAAAGGCTTTCACACCCAAAGCGACTCCTTGCCCTTGGACGTGTTTGCATCCTCACATCCTTCTCATCCCTACGTTCCTACTACTGCAGTCACAGCAGCTCCTAGGCTCTGCCTTGGACAGAACCCACAGTTCCCTTGAAGGAACAAGTTCTCTGCAGCCGGCCCCCTGCCCCAACATCCAGGGACCATGTCGGCCACAGTCCTATTTACAGCTTCCAGAGCAGTCAAGTACAGAAAACCATGTAACAAAGCCACTGAGAAGATCCATCCTGGTGTGTGCACACGTGTGTGTTTTCAATCACCCCTCTGCCTTCCCTCTCCAGTTACTCGGATCTCCTTGCTTTCACCATGAGAACAGTGAATTATTTATGGAGTAACATACTGCACTCAGGGTCTCCCATGATCACGCAGATTGTGACCGCCCTGGGGAATTTACTGCCTAAGTCATTCGGAGAGAATGGGCAAATGAGGTGACAAGAGACAGTGACATAAATTGGGGCTCCCTGGCTCTGCGTGGTATGAGGAGGTGACAGACGACAATGGGAAAGTCTGGTCTTCCTAAATCCCTGGTGGTAGCGATATGGAAGCAGGTGGGAAGAATATAAGGAAAATATAAAAGAAACAATGAATTCCTGACCAAGCTGTCAGATAACCTCTGTTGTCACAACACAGGCCTGGACTGACTACTGGGGAACCAAAACGTTCAGATCTCTGCTCATGGTGAGAAGCACGCATAGGTAGGTCAGGGCTAGCAGTCTATCCAAGGCTGAGACCCCAAGCACAGGGGTTCTATTCTTCATTACTCACTTATTACCTCCAGCATCACTGGCCACTTCCTTCTTCTTCTTCCTTTTTTTTTGAGATGGAGTCTTGCTCTGTCACCCAGGCTGGAGTGCAGTGGGGCAATCTCGGCTCACTGCAACCTCTGCCTTCTGGGTTCAAGAGATTCTCCCAACTCAGCCTCCCAACTAGCTGGGATTACAGGCACCCACCGTAAGGCCTGGCGAATTTTTGTATTTTTACTAGAGACGGGGTTTTGCCATGTTGGTCAGGCTGGTCTTTAATTCCTGACCTCAGGTGATCCGCCCAACTTGGCCTCCCAAAGTGCTGGAATTACAGGTGTGAGCCACTGCGCCTGGCCCAGTTCCTTTTTTCATACAAACTTTTTGCTCAGTATTTCACTTGCAGGGCCTTCTGACTGCTCTTCATTGCTCTTTTTGTAGAGAATATCAAGAGGTATCTTTCCCTGGGTCTCTGCCTTCTAACATCTTATAAAACACAGCAGAATAGAGAAGAGATATACACAGTGCTGATTTTCTAAGGGAATGTGCTAGAATATTGTCCTGGAACTATGTTCTTATGCCACCCTAGAACAATGTTTCAAAATCTAATGTTCAACACTGATATTTAATATTCACATCAAATAATAAAAGCTGTTTATTTGCATTTATATACATTTTAAATACCTTCCTATATACCTTATCAAATTTAAGATAGCGCCAATATAAGTGGTGCTTTTTACTTGTGCATTGCATCAAGAAAAACAAACTTCCATTGGCTGTAAGATACACCCCGATTTCAGAGATATTAAAAGTGGGAAAAATGCACATCTAGAATTTATCAAAATTATGCTGAAAGGAATCTCATTTTCCTCAAGTTCTTGCCATAAATCAGAGAACACCCTGTGTCTCTCCAAGTCTGATGTAAGGCAGCCTCCTTTATAGTTGATATCACAGAAGAAAAATTAGGAGAAAGAAAAGCAAGGGGCCAGATGCGGTGGCTCATGCCTGTACTCCCAGCACTTTGGGAGGCCAAGGCAGGAGGATCATTGAGCCCGGGAGTTTGAAACCAGCCTGGGCAGCAAAGGGAGACCCAGTCTCTACAAAAAATAAAAAAATGAGCCAGGTGTGGTGGCATGTGCCTGTGGTCCCAGCTATACAGGAGACTGATGCAGGAGGATCACTTGAGCCCAGGAAGTTAAGGCTGTAGTGAGCCATGTTTGTGCCACTGCACTCCAGCCTGGGTGACAAAGCAAGACTGTCTCAAAAAAAAAAAAAAGGAAAGGAGATAAGAGAGGAGAGGAGAGAGGAGGAGAGGGGAGGGGAGGGGAGGGCACTGGAGAGGAGATGAGGGAAAAGAGAAGAGAAAAGCAAAGCGAGGGGGTGAGATGGGTTTAGTGCGTAGATGTATGAGATACTTTATGATAACCGTATCTATTCATCCCACCTCTGCTTCCTGGATCTGCTGAATCATTCAGCTCATTATTAATGGAGAGGAATTAGGGAGGGGTTACAGGGAGAGGTGCCGTAGTCCACACCTGCAGCAGCACATGGACGGTGCCATGGAAATGGTTCCAGCACTGGTCTGGGCAAAGGTTTCACGCAGAAGAGATTTGACCTGAGTGTGAAGGATGAGAAGGCAAAAGCATCTCGGGATGGAACAAACGAAGGAAGACAGGAAAACAAGCAGCCTGAGGGGGCGGTGGTGACTGCCTCTTCAGTGACAGACAGCAGGCAGTGGGCAACAAAGCTGGGCCAGACTTTGAGGTTGTACACAAATGGTTAAGGATTTTGGACCATCTTATACTGGCAGTGGGCCACCGTTAGTTTTTCAAGTGTGGGAATAATGGATGCAAAACAGTATTTCAGGGGGAAAAAACCACAACAGCATTTCAGAAAAAAAAAATGAAAACCATAATTTCCAGAAGATAAATTGGCAGTTCTGTATATAGTGAACTCAGTGAGAAGAGGTAAAAGTTGAAAGGACTAATGAAAATAAAAATTACTGTTTATTGAGTCTGCTATTGACAGAAATATAATTTTTTTTTTCTTGAGACAGAGTCTGGGTCCACCGCCCAGGCTGGAGTGCAGTGGCATGATCTCAGCTCACTGCAGCCTCCACCTCCTGGGCTCAAGTGAGCCTCAGCTTCTCCAGTCTCAGCCTCCCAAGTAGCTGGGGCTACAGGCATGTGCCACCACACCTGGCTAATTTATGTATTTTTAGTAGATATGGGGTTTCATCATGTTGGCCAGGCTGGTCTCAAACTCCTGGCCTCAAGTTGCCTGCCCTCCTTGGCCTCCCAAAGTGCTGGGAATACAGACATGTTGCCATGGGTCCTGGCCAAGAAACAGAAAATTAAAAGAAAGAGCTGTTTTGAGATAACAGTGCTAGAGATAATCAACTTAGATGATAAATTTGACAAAATAGAAGAAACAGCCATTAAGTGGGTAGAGATACAGAAATGATGCTGGGAAAAAAAGGATAGAAAATCAGATTTAGGAATCATTTTCATAGAGGTGAACTTGAGTCGAGGGGTTCTAAAGTCATGAAAAAAAAAAGATTTAGCCTGGCATGGTGGTGCACACCTGCTGTTCCCAGCTACTGGGGTGGCTGAAGTGAGAAGATCATGTGAGCCTAGAAGTTTGAGGTTGCACTGCATAATGATCATGCCCATGAATAGGCACTGCACTCCAGTCCCAGTGACATAGCAAAACCCCACCTCTAAAACAAAAAAGAACAGGCGAGGTGCAGTGGCTCATGCCTGTAATCCTTGCACTTTGGGAGGCTGAGGCAGGCAGATACCTGAGGTCAGGAGTTCAAAACCAGCCTGACTAATGTGGTGAAACCCCGTGTCTACTAAAAATTCAAAAACTAGCCTGGTGTGGTGGCATAAGCCTGTAATCCCAGCTACTCGGGAGGCTGAGGCAGAAGAATTACTTGAACCCAGAAGGCAGAGGTTGCAGTGAGCCGAGATCTCTCCAGCCTGGGCCACAGAGCAAGACTCTTGTCGCAAAAATGAAAAAAAAAAAAGATGAGATTTAGCAAGAAGAAACTTTAGGACCTCAAAATTTTTAAGTACAAAATATTTCACAAACGCAGAATAGTACAGAGAACAATAATACGTAACACTCCATACCTACCACCCAGATATTCAAATGTCATTCTTTTGATATATTTGCTTCAGATTCTTTTTTACATTTTTTTCCTAAAGGAACAACAAACATTACAGATACAATTGAGGCTATCTCCATTCCCTTCTCTCCTTCACTACAGGTATGTACTATCCTCCTATTGCTCTGTGACCCTTCTAATTAGTTTTGTACTCTTATGACATAGAGAGAGCCAAAACTATTATGCTAGATGTAAATTAGGTATGGACAGGGTGCAGTGGCTCACACCTAGCACTTTGGGAGACCAAGGCAGGAAGATTGCTTGAGCCCAGGAGTTCGAGACAAGACTGGGCAACATGGCGAGACCCCATCTCTATTAAAAATTTAAAAATTAGCCGGATGTGGTGGTATCCACCTGTGGTCCCAACTACTCTGGAGCCTGAGGTGGGAGGATGGCTTGAGCCCAGGAGGTCAAGGCTGCAGTGAGCTGTGTTCACACCACTATACTCCAGCCTGGGGAACAGAGTGAGACGCTGTCTCAAAAAAAAAAAAAAAATATGTACATGATACATGTACATATTCTTTTAAAATTTGCTTTTCTTTTATTCAATATTCATATATTTTAGAAATTCATCCACAATTATATATGTGTATATATACAGGAATATGTGAAGTACATTCATTTTAACTTCTATATCGTATGCCATTACATGAATATGTCATGAAATATTTCTCCATTTTTTTCTAGTTTTAGCTTTTATAAATAATGTTGTAATGGACAGCCAAGTGTATATTCCAAGCACATGTGCACACTTGCCCAAGAGTTTCTGAGGGGTATAGAGTCCACATTTCTTCTCTTTTTTTTGAGCTGGGGTCTCACCCTGTCACCCAGGCTGCAGTGCAGTGGTGCTATCATGACTCACTACAGCCTCAGCCCCCCAGCTCAAGCTCAAGCCTCAGACTCCCTAGCAACTGGGACTACAGGCATGTGCCACCGCATTTCGCCTTTTTGCCCAGGCTGGTCTCGAACTCCTGAGCTCAAGTGATCTGCCTGCCTTGGCCTCCCAAAGTGCTAGGATTACAGGTGTGAGCTACCCCACCTGGCCTGAATATATACATTTCTAACAGATAATACCAAATTGCTTTCTAAGTGCATGAATTCTACCCTACATCTCCACAAATACTTATCTTGCCAGATTTCTAATTTTTCCTTATCCAACAGGCATAAATTATTGTCTTGTCCTCTAATTTGCATTTATCTGATCACCACTGAGTTTGGACATTTTTATTCAGGGCCCTTCTTCTGGGAATGAAATTGCTTACTGTAATCTTTGTCCTTAGTTTCTATGAGGTTGAGGGTCTTTTTTCTTTACTTTTTTTTTTCTTTTACTGAGTTACGGGGGTTCTTTATGTATTTTGGATGGGAATTCTTTGTCAGTTGCATGTATTCTAAACGTCTTTTCCCAGTCTATGCTTTGTCTTCTAACACTATTTACTGTGCCTTTAAGTTTTTTTGTTTGTTTTTGCTTTTTTGAGACAGTCTCGCTCTGTTGCCCAGGCTGGAGTGCAGTGGCACGATCTCAGCTCACTGCAATGCCTCATGGGTTCAAGCGATTCTCCTGCCTCAGCCTCCTGAGTAGCTGGGACTACAGGCGCCCGCCACCTCGCCCAGCTAATTTTTGTATTTTTATTAGAGACGGGGTTTCACCCTGTTGGCCAGGCTAGTCTCAAACTCCTGACTTTGTGATCTACCCATCTCAGCCTCCCAAAGTGCTAGGATTACAGGCGTGAACCACCACACCGGGCCAAGTTTTTTTAATTATGAAAATGTTCAATTGCTCACAAAAGTTGAGAAAACAATATATTGAAACTACATTGTTACCCAGACTCAACAAGTAACAAGATTTTGCTATATTTGCCTTATCTCTCTCTTTTTCTTTCTTACATTTCTGCTAACATATTTTAAAGTAATCCCAGATTGCATGTCATTTCACTCCTACATACTTCATTAAGCATCTGTACAACTAAGGACATTTTCTTATGTAGTCACCATGTGCCAATCATGATGATTTCTATCAAAATTAACAACTATTCTTTCATATCACCTAATAGATGGTGATTTGGGATACTTGGAAGTTTTTAATGAGGCTGCAATTTTTCTGCTGCAAAACACAGATATCGCATTGCCTGGCCTGGGATTACAATTGCTGTCCTTCCTATGTGATGATTACCCATGCATGACTCCACTACTGACTGATCAGCAGGTCCTTCTTCAGGAAGCAGGAAGGTTTTTCTGCACCTGGGAGAGACAGGCGACGACTGCTTCAGTCTGTACCCGTGGCAGCTGCTTACAAAGCATATGACCACTTAAGTCATTATCTCTGACACCTCTGTTGGAAAATAGCCATCTACCTCAGAGGAGGTGGTCTGTCTGCTGCCGATAGATCCCAGCAACCACACCGATGCTTCCCTCTGAGGTCTGGAAATTCACACATAAAAGTCTTCATAACCTTTAGGGAAGAGGCAGCCAGAGAAACTCGATTCCAGTCAGGATGGTTTGGGGGATGGGCTAAGGTTAATCCCTCTACCGTGTTCTCAGAATGAAGAAAACAGACATTTACTGGGAAAAAGAACAGCTCTGAATACAAATACTAGAATAGGGCTTTTCAAATGTGTGCCTTCTGTGGCTCCCTTTATCCAGAGAAAAACAGTCCATGGATTTCTCCCTATACTGCTTAACGTGGCAAAAGACCCCGAATTGCTGGAATTAATGGGAAGACTAGAGCAGCTCTGGATAAGACACCAGTGAGGTAATGTCTGGTTTTTGTTAAATATCCCAAATAGATTACTCACTCTTGCTAGATAAAAGGTAAAGACACTGTGGTGCTATTAACACAAATCCTGCTGCAAACAGGGCCCCCACGGGTCCCCGGACTGGGGAGCTGCCATGCTGTTCAGAAGACCAGTGGTGGGGGCAGGAGAGGGGGACAGTCACAGTAAACATTGTCCAGAGAAGAAAACCAGTCAGCTCTGTGATCTTTGCAAACTCCTTTTTGTTAAGGAACCCAGAACACCAATGAGACCCTGGGAGGCTCGTATTAGACAGAGTCAGAAAGAAGGTCTGTGGGAAAGATTCCTTCTCTCTGTCTTCAGTAGAAGAGCTACCTTGGCAGAACTGGACAGCCAGGCCTGAAGGCTCCACTGGCTCCTCTTACCCTCGGGGCTTTTGATTCTATACCTGGAGCAATTCCTTCCATTTAAAGCACTTTTTTTTTTTTTTTTTAGAGACAAAGTCTCACAAAGCCCAGGCTGGAGTGCAATGACACGATCTCAGCTCACTGCAATCTCCGACTACCAAGTTCAAGTGATTCCCCTGCCTCAGCCTTCTGAGTAGCTGGGATTACAGGCCTGCCCCACTACGCCCGGCTAATTTTTGTATTTTTAGTAGAGATGGGGTTTCACCATGTTGGCCAGGCTGGTCTTGAACTCCTGACCTCAGGTGATCCACCCACCTCGGCCTCCCAAAGGGCTGGGATTACAGGCGTGAGGCCACCATGTCTGGCTTTTTTTTTTTTTTTTAAATTATTTTTTGAGACATGGTCTCCCTCTGTGGCCCAGGCTGGAGTGCAGTGGTGCAATCTTGGCTCACTGCAATCTCCACCTCCCAGGTTCAAGCGATTCTCCTGCCTCAGCCTCCTGAGTAGCTGGGATTACAGGCATGTGCCACCACAGGCCAGCTAATTTTTGTAATTTTAGTAGAGATGGGGTTTCACCATGTTGGCCAGGCTAGTTTCAAACTGCTGACCTCAGGTGATCTGCCTGCCTTGGCCTCCCAAAGTGCTGAGATTACAGGCGTGAACCACCACCCCCGGCCCCATTTAAATCACTTTACAGTTTACAAAGAATTTCCACATGCATTGTTTCAACTGCTCCTCATAAGAGCCTTGTAAGATGAGCTGAGAATATTGAGGCTCAGATTGGTTAAGTCATCAGGCAGAGTCATGGCTGTTTTCCTCCATTTATTGAGAGAGTTGGATAAAAGTCTCCGAGGTAGTTCCCTTCTCGACCTTAGAGTCTAGGGTTATCAGAGGCCTGGGAGAGGCTGAGAAGAGAGCCAGGGAATTGGCAGAGCTTCTGTCCTGCAAAGAGGCAAATGGAACACCAGGAAACTGGACCTTTTCCCCCAAGGATTCTTGCTTTCAGTCAAGTCATCCCACACACTCTCTGACTCCATGGTAGGGTCCTTGAAATTTCATTTCACAATTTCCTGGCAGATATCAGGGCAGCGGATGGTAATCCCGTTAGTGTTGGCCAGTCTCCCAAACAGGCCCAAATGCTGCCTGCTCGCCCTGTTGCAAACTTCCTCCTCCCCTCTACTGTTGCCTGGCCAGCCGGCCCTTAATCTTGGTGGTGAGCTCTGCAACCTTGCCAAGAAGTCTCCCAGACAAGTGTAAACTCCTTGTGATTGTGAGCAAACAGCAAGGCTGGCATTCCCCATCGCACCTGCCATCCCCTCACTCACTTCCATTTATAAGCTTACACTATATGCAGGACCTGCCTTACAGAAGCCCTGAGACACGGTCAGGCTCACAGGAGCTGGGAACTCAGCTCCTTCAGACCTGGAAGGACCTGAGTCTGCGCTGGGAAATGTTTGTGCTCATCATGTCGAATGCATCATCCATGAACTTTTCCTCTGAAAAGCTCAGCACATCTCACTGTGATTCTTGCTGCTCCCAGTTCCTCTTTCTAAAGGAAATCACCAGCCTCCTCTGGGGCCTCAAAGCTTTAGTAATCAGGAACTAAATAACATGGAAAACATGGAGAATTGCGTGGAGGCAAAACAATACCACAGCTGTACCTACTATTTATAATGAAAGTCAGCCCAGAGTGCCTGCCTTTTTCATCATCTCTCAGTTATCCACATGCTTGACCTGGGGGACAGGAGACAGCAGGGAGAAAATCATGATTATCCTGTGGTTCACCTTACAGTTTACAATGCATTTTGAAAATTTACATACACTTGGCCAGGCACGGTGGCTCACGCCTGTAATCCCAACATTTTTGGAGGCTGAGGTGGGCGGATCACTAGGTCAGGAGATCGAGACCATCCTGGCTAACATGGTGAAACCCCATCTCTACTAAAAATACAAAGAAATTAGCCGGGCGTGGTGGCGGGTACCTGTAGTCCCAGCTACTCGGAAGGCTGAAGCAGGAGAATGGCAGGAACCCA
>NC_045434.1:82690737-82753885 GCF_002776525.5 Piliocolobus tephrosceles
AGTCCCAGCTACTCGGAAGGCTGAAGCAGGAGAATGGCAGGAACCCAGGAGGTAGAGCTCACAGTGAGCCAAGATCATGCCACTGCACTCCAGCCTGGGCAACAGAACGAGACTCCATCTCAAAAAAAAAAAAAAAAAAAAAAAAATTACATACACTTAAAATATGTTATTTCTCTCAATTCTCAGAATAAAAGCACATAGTACACAATAGATACAAATTTTGATTTCTCTTCTTTTTTCCAATGAGGTTGGAAAGGAAGATATTACTCTTTCTACCTTACCAAGGAGCAAATCAAGGTTGTAATTATTCAAAATCAAATAAATATATTGTAGTGGACTCTAAACTCAAATTCAGCTTTCCTGGCAATAAATGCCAGAATCCCAGATTCCTGGGTTTTCTATATGACCCCTTCCTCTTAAGTCCTTTGCTCCCTGTGGAGCTGTAGCTTTGTTTTGTTTTATTTTATTTTATTTTAGTGACAGAGTCTTACTCCATGAGACCAGTGCACAGCACGATCCTGGCTCACTGCAGCCTCTACCTGCCAGGCTCAAGTAATTCTCCCACCTCAGCCTCCTGAACAGCTGAGACCACAGGTGTGTGCCACCATGTCTGGCTAATTGTTTTATTTTATTTTATTTTATTTTTATTTTTATTTTTGAGATGGAGTCTTGCTCTGTTGCCCAGGCTGGAGTGCAGTGGCATGATCTCGGCTCACTGCAAGCTCCACCTCCCGGGTTCACGCCATTCTTGCGTCTCAGCTTCCCTAGTAGCTGGGACTGCAGATGCCCACCACCACGCCCGGCTAACTTTTTGTATTTTTAGTAGAGATGGGGTTTCACCATGTTAGCCAGGATGGTCTTGATTTCCTGACCTCGTGATCCGCCTACCTCGGCCTCCCTAAATGCTGGGATTACAGATGTGAGCCACCATGCCTGGCCTGTTATTTTATTTTTTGTAGAGACAGGGTCTCATTATGTTACCCAGGCTGGTCTCGAACTCCTGGGCTCAAGCAATCCTCCCACATTAGCCTCTCAAAGTGTTAAGATTACAGGTGTGATCCACCATGCCAGGGCAATTTTACTTTATTGAGACAGTTCTCACTATTGACCATGCTGGAGTCCAGTGGCACAATCTCGGGTCATTGCAGCCTCTATCTCCTGGGCTCAAATGATTCTCCCACCTCGACCTCCCAAATAGGTAGGACTACAGGCAAATGCCACCATGTCTGGTTAATTTTTATTTTTTGTAAAGATGGGGTCTTGCTATGTTGCCCAGGCTGGTCTCAAACTCCTGGGCTGAAGCAATCCTCCTGCTTCAGCCTCCTAAAGTGCTGGGATTACAGACATGAGCCACTGTGCCTGGCTTATAGCTTTAAAAATTTCCCTAATGTATACTATCGTCACTATTTCCAGGAATACTTCTAAGTAATTGAAGTCTATGAACTAGTTTAATCCTCATAAAACACTGAGGTAGGTATCAATATTATTCCCATTCTATAGACGAGGAAACTGATGCATGTAGTAGTTAGGAAATATGCCCAAAGGTACACTGCTCATAAGTGGCAGAGCAGGAATACGAATCCAGCCAGTCTGGTTCCGGAGTCTGGATTCTTGATCGCTGCACTATACCGACTTTCACTTTGTTGTGAGCACCTGCCTATCTCAGAGATCAGTCAGTAAGTCCCTTGAAGACAAGAACTGTCCTTTGATCCTTATTCCTGAGCCGTAGGCATTACATTTGGCACAGAGTATATGCTCAACAACCATCTATTCATGCATCTGAACAAATGCATGAATAACTGGTCAGGAGGGACGCCAGCAGAAAGGCCACCCTGTTTAAACCTAAAATCGCAGAACTCAAACTGTTCCTCCATTCTTTCTTCTGCTTTTCTCCAAGATATTACATAGCCACAAAAGCAGATTCTTGATTCTAATCTAGTCCATCCTTTGATAGACTTTGCTCTCCCAAAGGCAGTGCCAGCTGTCAAGTACCCAATGCAGAGCTGCTGGGGACCCCACCTGAGGTCCATCTTTAGGCTCCCAGGGCTACACTTCCGTGTCGGGGTTTAGGTCAACAGGATTCCTACAGAAACTGGAAATCAGACCCACGGACAGCATCTACGGTGAGGTGGAATCAAACAGTAAGGGCTTCCCAGAACGTCCGAGTGAATCAGCTGCTCAGGCTGGGACAAATCCAGAACACATACCCACAAGGGGTGGCAAGTTGTAAATTGAGATCTAATATGAGCCATCTGGTCTGGCAAAATGGCCAACTGGAGGGATGGGAGCCTGGAAGCTGCCCAGAAGCAAACTTATCTTGGGGAAATGATGAGTCAGCTCTGTCCAAAAACAAAAGGCTTTAATGAAGTCCTTCGCAGTAAGCCCCATAGTATCTTTCTGGAGTAGCCAGAGTTGAGTAACTCCATCTAAAGGTTACCTCTGGATTCAAAGTTTTTAGATGCCTGGTCCCAGGCTTGGGTATAACAGAGCATGAACACAGGCGAGGTAAACCTGCATTGCTTTGTGGGGATGGGATGGGATTCAAGAATCATTTCACAACCAGATAGATGTGTCAGGTAACATGCAGGACTAGCTGGGGTCCAGCATTTCCCCCTAGCATGGGGACAGTTTAGCCTTGGTCCTGGAGGACAGCTTTCCAGTATCTTCTCCCAGCCACAGTCGCTAAAAAGCAACCAATTACCAGGTCTAATTATCTTCCCTCAGCCTCTTTTCTGGCAGCAGCTGCCAAGGCTCTTGCCAAAACTCTGCTTCACCAACACCCTGATCCAAAAAGCCCCAAGTCAACGAGGAGAAGGCTCTGTGGGCCCAAAACAGCTGTGAGGCTTCCCAACACCAAGACGGGGCACAAGAGGTCAGCGCCGGGAGCTTCAAAGCAACTCGCCCCCTTGAGCCCCCTTGGCCTCAGCATCTGGATGGAGGAGAAGTGGTGGCGCCAGCCACCTGGAACCACACCAGAAAATGACACAACGGCAATCAACACACTGGCCCCAACCACCCCCGCCCCAGGAAGTTAGGAAGCTTTTTAAAGGCCTGTTTGTGCTTGTGGTGGAAGCTCCAAGGTCAGGGCTGGCCTAGAGCTCAGTGTGTGCTTCACAGCTGAGCGTAGCTGGGAGGTAGGTCAGGGATACTCTAGGTCGGGGCTGGGGGCTCTCAGTGCACCACAGCACTGCTGATCCCTACTTCCTTGCACTCCAAAGTAGCTTTCCTACTTCTGCCCACAGGTGAGCCTGAGACCTGATTCACCTCTTCCTGCATGGAGCAAGAGGTAGCTTCCTCCTGAAAGATACCCTGAGCCGCAGAAGCTCTCTCTGACTTGCACAAGAATGAGTCTTCAAAACCCCAGTCACCTAGGGGGCCTGGACTTGTGTGAGCAGAAGTGGGGAAAACCAGGTGGCCATCCACTCGGCCTCCAACCTTGCAGCCCCAGGGGAAGAAGGACCAGGTGCAGTTTGCTGGGCAGTTATGAAACTTGAGAAGCTGGAGTGACTTTGGGCTGGTGCTCTGAGAACAGGGAGGTATTGTGTGATGAGGCGCAGAGGGGGTATAGAATACCCAACAGTTCATGCACAAACATGATCCCAGCCTTGTGCGGAGAAAGGGACTTCCAGGGGCCTGGGTGGTTTCAAACTGGAATGTGAGGAGAAAGGTAGTGCCCATGGGGCTGTTGTTGACCCATACCCAGAAGAAGGCGCAGAAGCCAAGCCAGCCCTCACCCCTACGCACAGACGGTTCCACAGATCTCAACACATATGCTGAGACAACATCTCTGGGGATACAGAAATTCTATCCGTCAGCAATTAAAGAATATTTTCTTAAATCTTTGGATGGTATCTTCTCCACGTGTTGTCATCTTGGTCATCAGCAAATACCCACTGAGCAGGACCATCTGCATGGTCCTGTCAGAGGTATTAGGTCACGAAGGCCAGTGCCTGCCCTCCCCGGCCCTGCATCTGATGACAGGCACCAACCATAAGGGGCAGCAAAATAGCTGGAGATTGAGCAACCAGACACACCAGGCTTGCAACTGGTCAAACAAGAAACGCAGTGCACCTCATCTGTGCACTAAAAACAAAAGTTTTACATGTTTTACAATTTTTCTCTCTCACAGTGACTGGAAAGCTGGATAAGGTGAGAAGAGAGTAAGAGCAAAGCAGAGAAATTGGGTAGAGAAAGTGATAATGGAGTGATAAGCCAGGGGAGCTGGGAACAATGGCTCTCAGGTCTGAGTCGGGAAGGATCGAGGACAGGCACCTAATTGGTTACGGTTTCACTCCCCTCTCTGGGCTTATATTCTCCATCTGTCCTCCCACAGTTCCCAGCTGAGGGCGCTGAGATCTGGTAGGTCCCAAACCCTTTCTCCCTTTACTTACTGCAAGAAAGCTGTAGTTATCAGCATGCTGGCTCTTGCAGCCCCAGGTGCCACACTAAGTTCCCAGGCCAATCCCTAACCCTGTGGCCTCTAAAAAAAAATTAAGTTGAGACAGGGAGGTGGGAGGACCTTCCACACCATGTTCCAGTCCTCACTGCCCACTCCAGTGCCTTCTTTCTCAAACAGTCATCTTAGACATCTCTGCCATATTCCCACCCCTAATTTCCCCGTGGAGAAGGGCTGCATCTGCTTCCTAAAAGCTTGTCTTCTCGGCCTTTTCTCATGCCCACATTGTATGTGAAAGCCTGACCATTCCATCAGTCATCATCTGACCTTTGTTTCCCAAATCCAGCTCCTCTCTGCAGCTTTCCCTAATTGCCACCCCCCAATTAACCAGTCCCAATGAATCTGAGCAGAGGCTCAGCAGAATTTTGGGACTTGATCGTAAACACCACTTATTATAGTGAGTGGTATATGCAGACATTACCTTATTCATGCTGTGTCCTCCCCACAACCTCTACAAAACCTAAGTTAGTCCTTGCGCCATGTTGGACTGCATGACTGATGATGTGACAGCTGTGATCAATCAAGATTCCACACTCACCATTCTGCAGGCCACCAGGAGCTTTTCTACACCAAAGCCCTCTGCTGAGTGGAGATGTCATCTGATTTATTAATTAACACAAACACTGTTCATCCAAACGCTCCAGGGCATGGTTTAAAAAAAAAAAAAAAAAAACCAGAATATTTAAAAAAAGATAAAAATAACCTTTGCCAGCATAGAAATAGCTGAAGTTTTTTGTTTGTTTTTGTGTTTCTTTGTTTTGAGACGGAGTTTTGCTCTTGTTGCCCAGGTTGGAGTGCAATGGCACAATCTCGGCTCACTGAAACCTCCGCCTCCCAGGTTCAAGCAATTCTCCTGCCTCAGCCTCTCGAGTAGCTGGGATTACAGGCATGTGCCACCACGCCTGGCTAATTTTTTGTATTTTTAGTAGAGATGGGGTTGCTTCATGTTGGTCAGGCCGGTCTCAAACTCCTGACCTCAGGTGATCCACCTGCTTTGGCCTCCCAAAGTGCTGGGATTATAGGCATGAGCCACCACGCCAGCCTAGCTGAAGTTTTATTCCTGGCCCTTTCATCCCAGCAGCAATTCTTCCCTCCCCAGCCCCATTGCACTCCTTTTCCCCCTGCAGCACCCCCACCCAGGTCGCTGTCCCCCTTTCCCACCTTCCCTACCATGCTTCTTTGTCGATTAACAGAATTCCTGCCAGTGTTTGCTAATTGGGTTAATGGAGTGACTGCATAATTGTTCTCTCTCTCCACAGCCCAACTCACCATACTGGCTGCTTTCCGACTACCTGCCTCTCAGCTGTTCCAGGATCACTAATTTGCAACAACAGCTTCCATTGTCATCCACATCTGGGACTTTGGGATTTTAAGTGAATCTCCCTAAGGCGGAGAACAGAAGATGCTGCTATTTTGGCTTGTCTGGTCTACAATGGGGCCATTCTGCGGAGTTTCTGTTCAGTGCGGGGCTGCCCGGGTGAAGGGGAAATCGGAGCTGTGATGGGATTCAGCCAGAGAGCTGCCTGCTGAGGACTAGGGAAGGAGGGGAGGAGGGGAGGGCAAGGAAGGAGGTGGGGGGTGGGAGAAAAATCTTGACCTTTTCTTCCCAGCCATATGGGTTTGCATTTTGTTTTAATCAGTTTCAGATGAAACTGACAAGCCAGGAACCTCAGGAATCTCAGTGCCCCCACCTTTGGCCTCTGGTCTCTAGAACAGCCAGCCGCTGAGGTTGGACAGTGTGTGACCTGGCCTGACCCAGCTTCCCCAAGAGGAGGCAGCATTGAGGGTGGCCTTTGCGATACCCAAGGTTCAATCTGGGCCTGTTCTCTCTCAACATCCTTGGAAAAAAAAAAACCAAGATTTTTTCCCTCTGTTGTTTTGTTGAAGTGTTTTTTCTGCTTGAAATCTGTTTCACCTAAAAGGGATTATTACCTACCCAAAGTATAGAAATGTTTGCATTCTTGGAGTGGGGTGCAACTGGGGCAGTGACAGAAGCCTCCAGGAACTCTGAGATGTCCCTGGGGGATGCCTTAGTAGGTAGGGGTGGCATGAGGGTGCTAGTACAGTCTTTGGTCTAGAGGTCTCTTGAGCCCCCTTAGAGGGACTATATTTCTATATTTCTTAGGTTGACTTCTTCTTTTCTTTTTTTTTGAGACGGAGTCTCGCTCTGTCGCCCAGGCTGGAGTGCAGTGGCCGGATCTCAGCTCACTGCAAGCTCCGCCTCCCGGGTTGACGCCATTCTCCTGCCTCAGCCTCCGGAGTAGCTGGGACTACAGTCTCCCGCCACCTTGCCCGGCTAGTTTTTTGTATTTTTTAGTAGAGACAGGGTTTCACCATGTTAGCCAGGATGGTCTCGATCTCCTGACCTCGTGATCCGCCCGTCTCGGCCTCCCAAAGTGCTGGGATTATAGGCTTGAGCCACTGCGCCCGGCCTTTTTTTTTTTTTTTGAGATGGAGTCTTGCTGTGTCACCCAGGCTGGAATACAGTGGTATGATCTCAGCTCACTGCAACCTCTGCCTCCCAGGTTCAAGCGACTGTCATGCCTGAGCCTCCCAAGAGTAGCTGGGATTACAGGTGCACGCCCCAACACCTGGCTAAGTTTTGTATTTTTAGTAGAGACAGGGTTTCACCATGTTTGTCAGGCTGGTCTTGAACTCCTGACCTCAAGTGATCCACCCACCTAGGCCTCCCAAAGTGCTGGGATTATAGGCGTGAGCCACAATGCCCAACCTTCTTAGGTAGACTTCTATCACTGCCCTCTTTGCCCTTCCCTCCCCACCTCTATCAGCCCCAGCCACTACCCCGGCTGCAATCCTTGCTCCAGGGCTTCTGATCAGAATCCCCTAGGGAGTGCTGAATGTGGGTCCCTCGGGGTCAGCTCTGGGCTGCTCCCACAGATACACAAGGAAGAACATTTTTCGGCATTTTATACAGTGACATTTTATATTGTTCTATCTTATAATTGGTTTACTTCCTGATTTCCCCAAACAGCTATGAGGGTAGGAAATGGTTAGGCCTCTCTGAAACCCCAGTGTACTGTGCCCTGTTATGGTAGGTGCTTCATCCGTGCTTATTTCTGCCTTCAGTTTTGATTATTTGTAAACTTGCCTAATCCCTGCACCCTCCTCTGCTTTCATTACTTGTAAGCTTCTTGTGTACATCTTTGTAGTCACTGTAGCACCCCTGGTAGGGTGACAGGCCCGGATTGGTGCTCAGTAAGGAATTAATAAATTAAACTGGATTGGAGATTCCTGGCAATCAAATGAGAGCCCTTGTGAAAGGAAGTGTTGAGATTTAGCAAAAAGTAAACAAATCCACCAACATGTTTTCAGCTAAGCTGGGTGTATGTACTGATGTATTGAATGGGGGACCATTTGGCTGGAGTCGGCCCTCCAGGTTGGCTGTCTCTGTGTGACTGTCTGCACACCACTGCCCTCCACTGGACACTGAGTCAAAGCTGCCCCAGACCCACGCTGGTGTCAGGACTCCCTCAGGTTTTCTTCTCTCCCTATCTGGGACACAACCTCCTGGGCAAACCGGTTTCTTGGTTGGCTTCTCTTACCAGGTTCGTTTTACCCTGACTGCCTTGCATTGAATCCATGAAACCTGGGAAGTACAAGAGGAACAATGTCTTCTTTTACTGCTGGCATATAGTGGGGTCAATACATATTTAATAAGTGAAAATAAACATGACACACATTCCTGGCAAGCCAGCAGCACTTTGGACTAGTATTATGATTATTAATATAAGAATCCATTTAAGGACCTATATTTGTTCTTAGTCTAAAGCAGCTACAGTGTTAATTGTTTTTAGAAGACAACTGAGGAAAACAAAGAGGCACCAAAACTTAAGCAAAAGAAAGGCCGGGCGCGGTGGCTCAAGCCTGTAATCCCAGCACTTTGGGAGGCCGAGACGGGCGGATCACGAGGTCAGGAGATCAAGACCATCCTGGCTAACACGGTGAAACTCCGTCTCTACTAAAAATACAAAAAACTAGCCGGGCGAGGTGGCGGGCGCCTGTAGTCCCAGCTACTCCGGAGGCTGAGGCAGGAGAATGGCGTAAACTCGGGAGGCGGAACTTGCAGTGAGCTGAGATCCGGCCACTGCACTCTAGCCCGGGCAACAGAGCAAGACTCCATCTCAAAAAAAAAAAAAAAAAAAAGCAAAAGAAAGAGTTCAAAAACAGTCATTCCTCTTTATCTTAACAACCACCAAACCTTCCTCCTCTTGCATGCCTCCATAGACCTTTGGGAAGATACAGAACAGGATGTAAAGGGAGGGGAAGTGAACACAGGGATTAGACTGCTCCGTCCCTGGCTGTGACACGCTCTCCAGCTTCAGCTATTGGTATTTGTGAACTTGCCTTATTATCTCTGCCCCTGACCTCACTAGCTTGTAAATTGCATTGCCTAGCACAATGACTGGCCTATAAAACATCTGCCATACACAGTTAACTGAATTCTGGTAGTTGAATATGCATGAGTTACTAATAATTTGCCAACAGTAATAGTAAAATAAGTTTTTTGTTTGTTTGTTTTTGTTTTGTTTTTTTAAGAGACATCACACTTACAGCTTAGAAATTTTGATTTGGTGAGAAATTGTTTTCACCTTCCACAATTCAACTCTGGGGTTAGCTCTGGACCAGGCAGGCAGTAGGATATATGAATCTGAAGCTCAGGGAGGAAGCCTGGACGAAGAGGAATCCAGGAGCCTCATAGCATGCAGGTTGGGGTTAAAATTCAAAGAGTATTTATTGTCCAGGAAGAACTAGAGAGGGTGAAAACCAGAGGCTGGTGTCTTGGGATCCCAATCCTGAAGAACCAGTGATTGGGCTGAGGCGGCAGAGGAGGCCAGGACAGAGCCAGAGCAGAAGTCAGAGAGGAGCAAGAAAGAATGGGGCCAAAAAAGCCACGGGTCTGGGAAGTTTTCGGGATTAGAGTGTGGCCAGTGGCCTCAAATACAGCTGAATAATCTAGTCACAAAGGATTGAGAGATGTCTGCTGGAGTGGGTAATATAATAGTCAGTTGGTGAACTCATGAAAGCAACTTTGGGGTGAAAGGGTAGATACAGTGGAAATGGGATCAGGAATGGGAGGCAAAGACATGAACACAATCGTGGGAGGCAGTGAACATAAGGAAAAGTGCAAGGGTTTCTGGTTTTGACCCTGAACCCAGGCTCTGCTTTACCCATCTAGCTTCTGCATTGCTACTAGTTACATTTTCTAAAAATCAAAATTAATCCTGTCACTTCCAGTTATGATTAACATCCACTGGCTTCTGCCATTTGCTGGACAATCCGGAGCAAAGTCCGGGGCCAATTTGTTCAGTGTCACTTATTTTTCAGGTTTGGTTTCTTCATCACCTGTAAAGGAGAGTGGCACAGGACTATAATCCCTTGTCCGAAATCCTTGAGGCCACCTGTATTTCAGAATTCGCAGCCTTTTGGATTCTAGAAAGGTGAAACAGTGCACATGAGGTATATTACATAATACCACCAGCAGAGTGTGGGCCCCACCCTGGAACCAAACACACCAAGTGAAACAAATAAAGACTAAGCAACCTTACTTGAGGTCAGGTCGTTTTCTACTAATGGAGTTATCATGATATTTTTGTTTTCCAGAGCTTTTCAGATTTTTGCAATTGTAATAAGGCTCACGGACTACCCTGGCAGAGTTGTTTGAAAGCTCAAAGAAGATATGTGTGTGAAAATGAAGCAGAAAGAATAACCACAAAGGGTACAGAGGCCCTGATCTTCTTGACTGGGAATGAAAGGAATTTTTCCTTTTCTGACATTGTGCATGTGTGAGCAATTTATAAAGGACACTCTCTGATAGCCTTTCAGAAGCCACAGCAGGAAAGGAATAACCTAGTTTAAAGGATGCATCCGGCAGCCATTAAAAAAAAAAAAAAAAGAATGAAATCATGTCCTTTGTAGCAACATGGATAGAGATGGAGGCCATTATCCTAAGTGAACTACTGTAGAAACAGAAAACCAAATACAGCATGTTCTCACTGATAAGTGGGAGCTAAACAATGGGCACTCATATGGTTTGGCTCTGTGTCCTCACCCAAATCTCATGTTGAACTCTAATTCCCAGTGTTAGGGGAGGGACCTGGTGGGAGGTGATTGGATCATGGGGGTGGATTTCCCCCTTGCTGTTCTTGTGATAGTGAGTTCTCACAAGATCTAGTTGTTTAAAATTGTGTAGCACTTCCCCCTTCTCTCTCTCTCTCTCTCCCGCTGCCATGTGAAGAAGTGCTTGCTTCCAAGCACTTGATTTGGCCCTTCTGCCTTGATAAGTTTCCTGAGGCCTCTGCAGTCATGCCTTCTGTACAGCCTGCAGAACTGTGAGTTCAATTAAACTTCTTTTCTTCATAAATTACCCAGTCTCAGGTAGTTCTTTATAACAGTATGAGAATGGATGAATACGGGTACACATCAACATAAAGAGAGAAATAATGGACACTGGGGACTCCAAAAGGGGGAGGGTGGGAAGACGGAAAGGGTTTAAAAAGTACTGATTGGGTACAATGTTTACTATTTGGGTGATGGGTACACTAGAAGCCTAATCCCCACCAGTATGCAATATACCCATGTAACAAACATGTACATGTACTCCCTGAACCTAAAATTAAATTTTTCAAAAAAGAATGCATCGTAGTGCAACTGGAGACATTCACATAAACAAGGGCAATTCCCATAACTTCTTCCTCATCTTGATTTCTCTGCCTCTGTAGGGGCTGAGGCTGGGCTACGCTTGGAGATGCTGGAACTCACAGTGATGGGGACCCTCACAATGGAAATCTGTTCTTTACTGTCATTCTCTACATAACTGTGAGCTCTATGAGGCAGGGATTGGGCCTGTCTTGTTCACTGCTGGGTCTCTAATGCCTAGCCCAGCTCCTGGTGTTTGTCCAGGGTGGACATTTGTTTTATTTTTTGCTGAATTGAATTGAAACTGATCTCTTATGTTCCTTGTGACAGAAGGCAATGTTGGCATTGTCTTAACTTCCATTGCTTTCATCTTTAGGGAAAAACCCCTACACCTGGGGTCATTCTGCCCAACTCTGCTCTCTCTGCCTCTGCTCATTGCTCTTTATAGCTTCCCTCAAAACACACACACACACACACACACACACACACTTCTCATTAACTGAGGATTTGGGTCCCTGGCTCATAGCCTTCTCCTTCATCTTATTCCCTTTCTTACTCATACAAGACTTTAATTTTGTGTGGACAACCCAGCCTCACCAGTGACTATTGCTACTCTAAAATGTTAAACCCCAATATCCAATCTGACTAAAATTTCTTATTTCCTGTTATATTGAATTCAGATTTCCTTTAATTCTGGTTTCTTAGTTTCTCTCTTTTGACCCAATTAATTACCATCTATCTAGCATGGATCCCATAATTTATCAGTTCAATCACTCTCTTACCAGTACCTTCAACATTCTTAGTCCTTTGTTCTTCTTCCTCATGTACCCTATAAATCCCTAATATCTGTCTTTTCCAGTCCAAAACCCAAGCTTCTGGGTGTTGCTGGAGACAGACCCCAATTGGGGCTATTCCCAGATATGATCTCCAGTTTCAGCTTTCTACTCTACTTGACATACTGCTTTTGAGTTTCTTTCTTTTTTTTCAGACGGAGTCTCGCTCTGTTGCCCAGGCTGAAGTGCAGTGGCGCGATCTCGGCTCACTGCAAGCTCCATCTCCCGGGTTCACGCCATTCTCCTGCTTCAGCCTCCTGAGTAGCTGGGACCACAGGCGCCCGCCACCACGCCTGGCTAATTTTTTGTATTTTTAGTAGAGACGGGGTTTCACCGTGTTAGCCAGCACGGTCTCGATCTCCTGACCTTGTGATCCACCCGCCTCGGTCTCCCAAAGTGCTGGGATTACAGGCGTGAGCCACCGCGCACGGCGTGATTTTTCTCTCTCTTATGTGTCCTTCTCTAAAAGTTATAAACATGCACAAAATCTTTCCATCTCAAAATATAATACTCTTTACCTGGTGTGCCCTTCAGGCCATCTTCTTTATTTTTTTTTTCACTTTTGCGACAGCGTCTTGCTCTGATGCCCAAGCTGGGTGCGTAGCGCGATCATGGCTCACAGCAGCCTCGAACTCCTGGGCTCAAGCGATCCTCCTGCTTGGAGGATCAGATTTCTTATCCTTGCATAAGTGATTATATGGCTTCTTCCTCATCTCCTAAACACCAGTCATCTGACATACATTGCAGATCTAAAATGGGTCTACGTGTTCTGCTCTTCCTTGCCCACCTGTTGAGCTTGTGCCGCTTCTGTGAGCCTCCGCCCACCCACAAGTGATCGTTCTTTCTTCGCGCTTCACTAACCCGACATAAATGTTTATCATATAAAGTTTTCCGTTGCACTCTTGTGTTTATGTCTCCTGGCTTCTTCACCAAGCTGTGTGACAGCTGGGCCCTGTCGCCTCCTTCCTCGTATCTGCAGCGCCTATCGCAGAGTCGCTTCGTCTTTGTTGAAAGAAGCTGCGGTTCACCCCTGAGGGCCGCGGGACGGACGCCCTCATTCGGCCTACAGGGGGCGCTGTGGCAGCCGGCATTGCTTGCCCTGCCCTCCACTTCTCTCGCTCAGCTCCCGAGCCACACGCCCTGGGCTCCGCCCACTCCCTGACAACATCCCTCCTGCCAATTGGGCGAGCATGGACGGGGCTACCCAATGGAGCGAGGCGTTGGTGCGAGGAGCCGCCGCCATCTTGGGGCTGCTGGGACTCGCGTCGGTTGGCGACTCCCGGACGTAGGTAGTTTGTTGGGCCGGGTTTTGAGGCGTTGGTTCTCTTTACTCTTCCACTCCAGGCCACGATGCCGCAGTACCAGACCTGGGAGGAGTTTAGCCGCGCTGCCGAGAAACTTTACCTCGCTGATCCTATGAAGGTAAATCGCTAGCGGGGCCGCTGGTTTGGGCCCCAGCCCAGGATGTCTTCCCGCCATCCACTCGGCCGCTGGAGCTTCCCCAGCGCTCCCAGGAGGTGCTGGGAATGAACACAAATGGACCCTGCCAAGTTAATGTTCCGCTGTCTCGTCCCCTTCGTCCCTGATCAAAGCGGCCCAGTGAGGCCCTGAAACTGGCAACAGCCAGGTTCATCTCAGCCCTAAACATCTCTACAGTCGATCTTCCCCCTCCCCAGTCCCTCAACTTCCCTTAAGTCTTCGGTTGTTTTATGAGTCCCTGAATCCAGGGCTCCTCCCCCTACAGCTTCCTGTCCTTTGTCTTGGTTCACTTTTCCTGTACCGCCTAGGCGGTAAGGGTACCTACCTCACGTATATGAAACTGATGATGTTTTTCTGCTGCCGCTCAGACATTCTTGAAAGCGTCATTCTTGATTCCAATTTGAAAGTATCTGTACCCCTTCAGAATATTGGTTCTTAGTATTTTGGGAGTCACAGGCTTTGAGAACATAAGAATAATATTTGTACCTTTCCTCAGAAAAATGTACGTATACGTAAATGCAAACAATTTTAGGGGATTCATGGACCTCTGAAATACATTCTTAGCCCCTGCAAAAATTATAATAGAGGTGGATGTCAGAAGTTAGCTCATTATTAAAAAGCAAAGGAGTCCAAGTGATGGGAGTTTAGCATTCGGGTCTTTCTTTTTGTCTCTTTAGGTTTTGCTTATTTTATTGTCATGTCTGAAGAATTATTTGAAGTATATTCGTGTTAATTAAAAGTTCTCCTTTTTAGAACTCAGCATATTGAAAGGATTTTACACTGGAGATCTCAGACCTAGTTATGTATGATGCTTCTTTTGTTTTCTGTCTGTTGTAACTCAGTCATCTCTTTTGTGCTTCATTCATTCCCCACTCTCGTGTTACTGAACCCCAAGTTAAATTAGGTTCTGTGGGACACACAAAAGTGAATGAGATGCCGTTCAACCCTTAAGGAGCTGGTGTTATTGGAGGGTATTGTAGATACAGTGTATTGTGACTATCCCTCAGAGAAGAAAGAAAATGAAAAGCGGATAGATAATCCCAGAAAACCGGAGCTCAGGATTTTTTTTTTTTTTTTTTTTTTGAGACGGCATCTCGCACTGTCACCCGGGCTGGAGTGTAATGGCTCAGTCTCAGCTCACTGCAACCTCGGCTTCCTGAATTCAAACAATTCTCCTGCCTCAGCTTCCCGAGTAGCTGGGTTTACAGGTGCCCGCCACCACACCTGGCTAATTTTTTGTATTTTTAATAGAGGCAGGGTTTCACCATGTTGGCCAGGCTGGTCTGGAACTCCTGACCTGTGATCCGTCCGCCTTGGCCTCCCAAAGTGTTGGGATTATAGGTGTGAGCCACTGTTCCCAGCCCGGGACTCAGGATTTACTGTGTGAAACTATTGATGATCATTAAGTAATATGAATTATGTTTTAAGTTTATGCAGTGAGTTGGTGACCTGTAACTCCAGTGCCACATGTTGTTTATAGTGCATATAAGTTTAAAGTGTGCATCAAGAAATGTTGATAATTATGATTAAAAATAGTATTAGATCCACAGAAAGGCCTAGGTAAGTAACAAGCTGTAAAACATTCTTAGTTCTATTTTTTTGCAATAAAATGGTACAATAATAAATAATGGAAATACTGTATTTTTTAAATTGAGAAATTTGTTTATAACACTCGTGACTTCTGGTTGCTTCATTTGGTGGGCTTCCCTTGTTTGCAGGGTCATTTGTTTCTTCATTCAGACGGCGGTACTCTGAGACCATACAGGACTTTTATCCAGAAGTACCCACAGTATAAACTAAAAATACTTGAGAAACAGTAAAGAATATGTAAATTCACATCAAGAGTGACTGTACTGTAATAATGTGATGGCAGTGGTAGAGAAAATGAAAATAATTAGAGCATCACTGTGGGCAAAGCATGTCTAGAATAGACAAGAGAGAGAATATTTCATCTCTTACCCAGTCAGAAAATTGCAGTTGGCACAGGCTGGAGTGCAGTGGCACAAATCACAGTTCACTGCAGCATTGAACTGGGCTCGAGTCATCCTCCCACCTCAGCCTCCTGAGTAGCTGAGACTACAGACATGCCACCATGCCTGCCTAATTTTTTTTTTTTTTTTTTTTTTTTTTTAAGACGGAGGACTTGCTTTGTTGCCCAGGTTGGTCTTAAATCCTTGCCTCGGATGATTCTCCTGCCTCAGCTTCCCAAGTACCTGGGATTACAGACGCAAGCCATGGCGCCTGGCTTGACTGATACGTTGAGAGGGGGGAGGATGAATGTAGATGAAGAGCTTAACAGTTTTTTTGTTTGTTTGTTTTCCGAGATGGAGTTTTGTTCTTGTTGCCCAGGCTAGAGTGCAGTGGCACGATCTTGGCTCACTGCAACCTCCACCTCCTGGGTTCAAGCGATTCTCCTGCCTCAGCCTCCGAAGTATCTGGGATTACAGGCTCCTGGCACCATGCCCAGCTAATTTTTTGTATTTTTAGTAGAGACAGTTTCATCATGTTGGCCAGGCTGGTCTCAAACTCCTTACCACCTCAGGTGATCCACCCACCTCGGCCTCCCAAAGTGTTGGGATTACAGGAGTAAGCCACCGCGCCCAGCCGACTTAACAGGTTTTTTTTTGAGTGCCTTCTACGTGACAGACATTTTACATGTTTATATGTTACAGGCATTTCATATATATTTATGTGTATTTACATATATTTATACATAATACATGAACAATTACAGCAATGCATCAAAGTACATAAATTAATGATTTTAGATATGTTAAATGATTTGCCTAGTTTCTTAAGAGATTAAGATGAAATTTGGACCCAGATCTTTGAACCCCAAGTCCATTCTGTTTCTGCTAGGGCTAAAGAATAAATTTTGTCAGGTCTCTGAAATCTGTTTTCCAAAATTCTCTGTCTTCTCTCCCCAGCACGTTTAACCTGTTGATTATACCTAGTATCTTTTTACCACTCTTTCTTGCATTGCTATAATTGAAGATGGCATTACCACTGGATCATGTAATAACCTCTCTGTTGGTCTGTCAGCCTTTTTAGTTACTTAACACTTCTGCCACAATTGTCTAAAAAAAGTTGAATTCTTCATCTCTTGCTTAAAAACTGGTTCTTTGATAACTGGATATAGTCCCAACTCCCAGTCTGACCCATGTCCAGTCTTTCTGGCTTTGTCTAACCATTTTCATGATCTTCAGCTGTAGTCTCATGAAGCTACAGAATTCATTGTATCCTTGTTCAGAATGGTTTTTCAGCCTTCTGCCTTCTTCTATAAGGTTAAAAAAAAAGCATTTTCAAAGCCACCTCGTTTTTTAGACTCCTTTTTCCCAGTCTAAATTACTTGTTTTCTCTCTTTAGCATTTTATGTGTATATCCTTTTATAGGGCTTAATTTATTTGTCCTTGTGTTTTGGTTATTTTTGGTAAAGAACCTTGATTTCTTTTTCTTTATGGCATCTGACGTGGTGACTCAGCACCCTCTAAATTACCAAATGGACCCCTTTATAAGTAAGTTTGGCCTTTTTTCTTTTCTTTTTTTTTTTTTTTTTTTGAGACAGAGTTTTGCTTTTGTTGTCCAAGCTGGAGTGCAATGGTGTGATCTTAGCTCACTGCAACCTCCACCTCCCAGGTTCAAGTGATTCTCCTGCTTCAGCCTCCCAAGTGGCTAGGATTACAGGCACCTGCCACCAATGCTCAGCTAATTTTTGTATTTTTAGTAGAGAAGGGGGTTTTACCATGTTGGCCAGACTGGTCTCGAACTCCTGACCTCGTGAGTGAACTCTTGCCCTCTCAAAGTGCTAGGATTACAGGTGTGAGCCAGTGCGCCCAGCCATGATTAGCCTTTTAACTCATTTCTCCTAAATGAAACCAGTGAGTTCCTTTAACTGAGAGTTAATACTTCACATAGTTGTCAGGCTTAGTATATTTTTAAGTGTTTTGTTTCTAGAGAACTGAATTTTTAAAATATGTAAAACTGAATTTACTAGATCAATAAATAGAATCAGGTATTCTAAAGATAACCTAGTTACAACTTTTTTTTTTTTTTTTTTTTTGAGACAGAGTCTTGGCTTTGTCACCCAGGCTGGAGTGCAGTGGTGCCATCTCAGCTCACTGCAAGCTCCGCCTCCTGGGTTCACGCCATTCTCCTGCCTCAGCCTCCCGAGTAGCTGGGACTACAGGCGCCCGCTACCATGCCCGGCTAATTCTTTGTATTTTTAGTAGAGACGGGGTTTCACCGTGTTTGCCAGGATGGTCTCGATCTGCTGACCTTGTGATCCGCCCGTCTCCGGCCTCCCAAAGTGCTGGGATTACAGGCGTGAGCCACCGCGCCTGGCCATTACTACTATTTATATCTGCTTAAGTGCTTGATGAGTTCCCTTTCCTCCTTCACTCAGACAAATCACATATAGTGATATAACTTTTTTTTTTCAATCTCAGGAATGCAAAAGACCATAATGGGGAAAGCTGTAGGTTGCAGTTCCATTAGCCCTTTTTATTTAGTTTCCATAATTGTCTTGAGGCCTCTGGTGCTACATCGTAACCATTTTAAAATTATGTTTCTGAGGCTGGGCGCGGTGGCTCACGCCTGTAATCCCAGCACTTTGGGAGGCTGAGGCGGGCGGATCATGAGGTCAGGAGATTGAGACCATCCTGGCAAACACGGTGAAACCCCGTCTCTACTAAAAATGCAAAAAATTTGCTAGGCGTGGCAGCGGGTGCGTGTAGTCCCAGCTACTTGGGAGGCTGAGGAAGGAGAAGGGCGTGAACCCGGGAGGCGGAGCTTGCAGTGAGCGGAGATCGCTCCACTGCACTCCAGCCTGGGCGACTGAGCAAGACTCGTCTCAAAAAAAAAAAAAAAAAATTATGTTTTTGTTTTGGCTTGTAGATACTTAGCAGTTTTTATTTTGTTTTGTTTATTTTGAGACGGAGTCTCGCTCTGTCTCCAGGCTGGAATGGAGTCCAGTGGCATGATCTCGGCTCACTGCAAGTTCCGCCTCCCGGGTTCACGCCATTCTCCTGCCTCAGCCTCCCGATTAGCTGGGACTACAGGCGCTCGCCACCACGCCTGGCTAATTTTTTGTATTTTTTAGTAGAAACGGGGTTTCACCGTGTTAGCCAGGATGGTCTCGACTCCTGACTTCATGATCCACCCGCCTCGGCCTCTCAAAGTGCTGAGATTACAGCGTGAGCCACCGCACCTGGGCGATACTTAGCAGTTTTTAAAACAGCTAGCTAAATAAGAGTTACTGATGCTGGTTAGGGAAAAACTGCAATACCCTCTGCTTGAATCCATCACTGAAAGAAAAAAAATAATGTTCATGGAAGTGTTCTTGAGAGATGTCTTACAGGAATATGCTAATAACTAAATGCCTTGGCAATCTGTAGAATATTGAACATAAAGTATTGTGTAACATGGCACTTCAGTATAGGAGTTATTCTGGTTTTTGGAAAAGTTGTTGGTGGAGACTTCTTTTCAAGGCAGAATTCTGCTTTTATGTAATAATGCATTATGTTCTGCTTTCATGATAAAAACCTGATTTTGCTGAATATTTTAGTCTGAATCCGCTTGCTAAGATCCGTGGAATAATGGAAAGTGTGAATTGCACTGACCTGCAGCACTGTTTGCTAAGGAATGGATTTGGTCTTTTTAACTAGCCATTTCTGCTAAATGTTTTTCCTCCTTTTCCTGTCATTCCTCTGTGGCTAGGTGTGTTGGTGTATATTCTTATTGGCAAGAAATGCCACCTTATAAGTCTCACCGACATTCCCTGAATGTGGATGTGTTTTGAGAATGTTCAGTACATCTCTTTTCAAACTGTCTGCAAATAAAATATCCAACCTTTTTAAAGTCTTAAATAAATAAATTGTAGCAAAGGAATGAACTAAAATAGCTGATTTTTTTTTTAACCTCATTTCAGTTTATAGTAAAAATGCCTTTAGATGTTTGGGGATATTTATTCTAAAAGGATCCTTTTCAGCCTACCTGAAGACTAAATTATTTATGAGAAATGTCATCTGTCTTCACTGTTTCTAAATATGTATTTTTGTTTCAGGCACGTGTGGTTCTCAAATATAGGCATTCTGATGGGAACTTGTGTGTTAAAGTAACAGATGATTTAGTTGTAAGTATACATGTTTATTTACTTTCAGATTTGCTTGTTATTAGTTTGAAATTATTAGAGTTTATGGAGGTTACCCATTAGGATGCTTATTTTGCATTTCATTCAAAAATGAAGAACCTCATTCTAGCAGCTACTTTTATAGACCCCCAGGAAATAATTTAACCTGCTTTCTTAATGCATTATGTCAAGTGTCGTTTAATAAGCGCTGTCTTCAGACCTTAAGTAACAGGAATGTAGAGACCAAACTGGATATAAGGGAGTAAAAGTTTCCTTTAAATGACAGTGTTTGAACACAAGTTACAGGCTTTATTCTTGTATTTCCTGCCCTTGATATGCTCACTCTTGTTACTTCCTCATATCCCATTCATTCCTTAACCCTCTGCCATCTGTTTTCTGCATATGGTATTCCACTGAAACTGCTCTTGGTGAGAGCACATCAGCAGCTCCTTTATTTTCAAACCCAGTGGTCTTATTATTCGTATCTTACTTGGCCTCCTTGCTGCTTTTGATAGAGAAGCCCACTCTTTCATAGAAATAATTATTTTGGCACTTGTGGCTCTGTTTTATCTTGGTCTTACTATTTATTCTGTGTTTCTATTGTTTCTTCTTTGCTTTTCTTTTTTTTATGTGCCTCATATATATATATGTGCTTCTCTAGGATTCTGTCCTTGATTGTCTTTTCATACAGCTTCTGGAGCAGTTCATTTAGTTAAGTCTAATACTGCACCTATCTATGTCTACTTGCAAATGTGTGTTTAGCTCATATTCTTCTGACTAGCATCTGTACCTCACATACCCTCAAAATTCATTTGTCTACAGTGGAGTTTATCATCTGTTCTTAAACTAGCTCTTCTCATGCCTGTAATCCCAGCACTTTGGAAGGCCAAGGCGGGTGGATCACAAGGTCAGGAGATCGAGACCATCCTGGCTAACACGGTGAAACCCCATCTTTACTAAAAATACAAAAAAATTAGCCGGGCGTGGTGGCGGGCGCCTGTAGTCTCAGCTACTCCGGAGGCTGAGACAGGAGAATGGCGTAAACCCAGGAGGCGGAGCTTGCAGTGAGCTGAGGTGGTGCCATTGCACTCCAGCCTGGGTGACAGAGCGAGACTCCGTCTCAAAAAAGGAAACAAACAAAAAAAACTACCTCCTCCTTGTGTTCCTACCTTCCTACTTTTAGTTGCATTATTTTCCACCTGGTCAGAAATCTGGGGATTTTTTAAATTAAAAAAAACGTTTTTAGAGACAGGATATCACTATGTTGCCCAGGCTGGTCTTGAACTCGTGGCTTCAAGCAGTCCTCCCACTCAGCCTCCCAAGTTGCTGGGATTACACACATGGGCCACAGTGCCCAGCCCAGAGTGATTTCTATTTTTCTTTTTCTTTTTTTGAGATGGAGTCTCGCTCTGTTGCCAGACTGGAGTGCAGTGGCTCGATCTCTGCTCACTGCAGCCTCCGCCTCCCAGGTTCGAGTGATTCTCCTGCCTCAGCCTCCCAAGTAGCTAGGACTACAGCTGTGCACCACCACGCCTAACTAATTTTTTTTTTTTTTTTTAAGTAGAGACAGGGTTTCACCATGTTGACCAGGATGGTCTCCATCTCTTGACCTCGTGATCCACCCATCTTGGCCTCCCAAAGTGCTGGGATTACAAGGGTGAGCCACCGCACCTGGCCTTTTCTTTTTATTTGTTTGTTTGTTTGACGGAGTCTCACTCTGTTGCCCAGGCTGGAGTGCAGTGGCACAGTCTCGGCTCACTGCAAGCTCTGCCTCCTGGGTTCATGCCATTCTCCTGCCTCAGCCTCCTGAGTAGCTGGGACTACAGGTGCCCACCACCATGCCCAGCTAATTTTTTGTATTTTTAGTAGAGACGAGGTTTCACTGTGTTAGCCAGGATGGTCTTGGTCTCCTGACCTCATGATCCACCTGTCTCAGCCTCCCAAAGTGTTGGGATTACAGGTGTGAGCCACCGCACCCAGCCTTTTTTTTTTTTTTTTTTTTAAAAAAGGAGTCTGGCTCTATTACCCAGGCTGGAGTGCAATGGTTCATTCTTGGCTCACTGCAACCTCTGCCTTCCAGGTTCAAGCGATTCTCCTGCCTCAGCCTCCCAAGTAGGTAGGATTACAGGTGGGCACCACCACACCCGGCTAATTTTTGTATTTTTAGTAGAGATGAGATTTCACCATGTTGCCCACGCTGATGTTGAACTCCTGACCTCAAGCGATCCACCTACCTCAGCCTCCCAAAGTGCTGGGATTACAGGTGTGATCCATGCCCAGCCCCAGAGTGATTTCTTTTTTTGTTTGTTTGTTTGAGACGGAGTCTCGCTGTGTCGCCCAGGCTGGAGTGCAGTGGCCAGATCTCAGCTCACTGCAAGCTCTGCCTCCCAGGTTTGTGCCATTCTCCTGCCTCAGCCTCCCGAGTAGCTGGGACTACAAGCGCCTGCCACCTCGCCCGGCTAGTTTTTTGTATTTTTTTAGTAGAGACAGGGTTTCACCGTGTTAGCCAGGATGGTCTCGATCTCCTGACCTTGTGATCCGCCCGTCTCGGCCTCCCAAAGTGCTGGGATTACAGGCTTGAGCCACCGCGCCCAGCTTCAGAGTGATTTCTAAAAGGCAGATTTGATTGTTCTCCCTTGCTTAGAAACCTTTAAACTCCACCCTTGCATCCCCTCTAATCTCTGGAACTTCTGTATTACTTAAGAACTCCTTTAATGTGCTGTGATGTGTTAGACCTCAGTGCTTTTGAACATTCTGTTTCCTCCTTTGCAATATTGAATCCTACCTCTGCCCCTAATGTGGCCAGGCTGCTGCTTATCTTTCAAAACCCCACTCGAGGATTGCTTCATCTCTTGCTTTTCATTGGCTTTTTGTGCTGTATCACAATTCTTTTATCACATTTGTCTTTTTAATAGACTGCGCTTCAAGACAATAGAGATAGATTAGTAATATTCTTACGTGTTTTATTTCCATTGCCTACTATGATGTCTTGACCCAGAGAGCACTCAGTAAACATTTTTAAAATACATTAGTTCTTTTAAAAATGGTATAGAGTGATTTTTAAAATCACTTTTGTCTTTGGTCATATATTGTATTTGTGTTCAGTGTTCCATTATGAGATTGCATGAAGTTAGACCTTTTAGCGATTACCATGTCTTCTAAGAATCAGTTTAATTTAGTGAGTAGCTGAACATGTGAAAAAGGAAGAGTGAATTGAAATGTAATATACTAGACATAGATTTAAGAGATGTGAATCCTAGCTTAGTCATTTATTAGCATTTTGGCCTTGGAAAAGTTTAAGCCAAAAGTTTAGCTTTCTGGTCTCAATTTCCTCATCTGTAAAGTATCATAGTGATAGTAAAAAAATATATGAAAGTATCTAACATTAGTGCTTACCAGTAGATTGAGTAAATATTTTCTTTTGGTTGTTGGTTGTGTTGTTGATTGCTTTTTTTTTTTTTATTAAGAGACAGTGTCTTGCTCTGTTGCTCAGGCTGGAGTGCAGTGGCTCACTGCATCCTCAACCTCCTGGGCTCAAGCGGTCCTCTCGCTTCAGCCTCCCGAATAGCAGGGACTACAGGTGTGCACCACCACACTCAGCTAATTTTTAAATTTTTTTGTCTAGACAGGGTCTCATTATATTGCCCAGGCTGATCTGGAACTCCTAGACTCAAGCCATCTTTCTGTCTTAGCCTCCCAAACCACTGGGATTATGGGCGTGAACCACTAAGTACTTCTTAAATCTTGACATTCTACACTGAGAAAAATTTTAATTGTGATTGTCACAGAGTGGTTAGGTATACCTGCTGAAGAAAAACCCCTATGTCCTGTCTTAAAAATAGGGGAATAGGCCGGGCGCGGTGGCTCACGCTTGTAATCCCAGCACTTTGGGAGGTGGGTGGATCATGAGGTCAGGTGTTCAAGACCAGCCTGGCCAAGACAGTCAAACCCCATCTCTACTAAAAATACAAAAATTAGCTGGATGTGGTGGTGGGTGCCTGTAATCTCAGCTACTCGGGAGGCTGAGGCAGGAGAATCGCTTGAACCTGGGAGGCAGAGGTTGCAGTGAGCCAAGGTTGTGCCACTATACTCCAGCCTGGGGAACAGAGCTAGATTCCATCTCAAAAAAAAAAATAGGGGAATAACTGCAGAACAAATTTTAATACAAAAGGCCTTATCTCCAATTGATGGCTCTTTTTGCCTTGTTAATAATTAAATATAATTAAGGATCCATGTTCACTTTGACTTTTTTATAATCCCATGTATGCATAATTTTTCTAATCCCATAATTGATTTATAATACTGTCTTCTACGGACCTAAAATCTTTTTCTGTCAGAAACTTCAGTGAGAAGGTATGTATATTCTCTTGTAGCACATATGCTAAAAATTTAATGATGAATATTAATACGGCCTTTTTACAAGATTGCTGCACAAATTTGTACAATGCGTGGATAAAATTTTTTTTTAAGTGAGTTGTTTAAAAGGCTGGATGAATTCAGATCAGTTGGGCATAATGAGGTTGAACTTCAAGTTATTTTAGTGACTTTTATTACAGGATCATTAGTTCCTGTTGTTTAAAACTCATGTGAACCTTTAAGATGGGCTTACAAAACGAGGGAAGGGCTACCAGCTTAAAATTGCTATTTCTGAAGATTCTACAACAGATGGCTTTATGACCAACCATAAGCAGATCTTAAGTATCTAGTGAAGAATTTAACTGCTAACAAAGAAGAATTTGGTTTGCTTTAAAAGTAGTATCTTCAAGCCTGGGCAACATGGAGAAACCCCATCTCTACTAAAATAGAAAAATTAGCTGGGTGTGGTTGTGTGTGCCTGTAGTCCCAGCTACTCGGGAAGCTGAGGATTGCTTGAGCCCAGGACACAGGTTGCAGTGAGCTGAGATTGTGCCACTATACCCCCAGCCTGGGCCACGGAGTGAGACACTGTCTCAAAAATACATATCTTCAGAAAATCAAGATTTTTTTTTTTTTTTTTTTTTGAGACAGAGTCTCACCCTGTCGCCCAGGCCGGAGTGCAGTGGCATGATCTCAGCTCACTGCAGCCCTGACTCCTGGGTTCAAGCAATTCTTCTGCCTCAGCCTCCCCAGTAGCTGGGAGTACAGGTGTACACCACCACGCCCAGCTAATTTTTGTATTTTTAGTAGAGACGGGGTTTCACCATATTGGCCAGGCTTGTCTTGAAGTCCTGACCTGGTGGTCTGCCCGCCTCGGCCTCCCAAAGTGTTGGGATTACAGGTGTAAGCTACCACTCCTGGTCAAGAAAATCAAGATTTATCTGGTTTATGTGTTTCTAGCTATACAGAGAATTATAGATTTTTTTCTAAAAATTATCAAACCCCCAATTTCACCAGTAGAAAAAGGTATCTTAAGATTTCTGGGTTTTTTCCCAGCATAACTCAGTTACTTATGGCTGGGAGAAAATACCTAGGGAGATAATCTAATACCTAATTCTAAGCCTTGAGTTCTTCTCATCAGACCACAGTAGGATTTAACATTTATCAGAAGTTTCTAATAGACTTCATTTAGTTTTTTGTCCACAGCAGTGGCATTTAAATTACTATACTTTAAGACATGGAATTGCTGGAGGCTTGGAAACTTGAGTGCAATTTTCCTAGTACGACCCTCCAAGGAGAATAGAGCAAAACAGTGGTAGGAAAAACTCAAAATTTTACCCAATTGTATGTTTTCTACATTGTCAATATCTAGTTGTATATAGTTAATGTGTACTTCTAAAATTTCTGACAGTGTTTGGTGTATAAAACAGAGCAAGCTCAAGATGTAAAGAAGATTGAGAAATTCCACAGTCAACTAATGCGACTTATGGTAGCCAAGGAATCCCGCAATGTTACCATGGAAACTGAGTGACTGGTTTGAAATGAAGACTTTGTCGTGTACTTAGGAAGTAAATATCTTGAAATAGAGAAAGTGTTGGGACAGAAAGTACTTTATGTAACTAAGTGGACTATTCAGAAGCTTAGAGGTCATTTTTTGTAATTTTCTTTTTAATGTTTACTTTAGAGAGCTAGGGATGCAAATGTTTTCAGTTAGAAAGCCTTTATTTACTTTTGGAAATTGAACAAGAAATGCATCTGTCTTGGAAACTTTGCAGATTATTTGATGTTAGGTAAAACATATAATTGTTTCTCTGGCAAATTTGTATCAGTAATTTGAAAATGAGATATTAGAAAAAAATTCTTCTTAAATTTAGTTCATCTTTAAAAGAACATTAAATATAACCATTTTGTTGGATCGATGTATTTCTTTTGGAGCATAAAATGTATGCTGTTGTGACCAATAAATATAAAATATGGAAATTGGAATTAACTCCACACCATAGTATGCATTGTTATGCATATGGTGCACCTAATTATGTATACCAGTGTAGTCTCAATTATATCTAAAAGTAGTTGTGACTAACAAGTATGCTTTGCCTTATTTCCACATTTAAACTACCTTTTAATATAAGGGATTTGTAGTATCAGCTTGTTGAGCAATGACTTTGAATCGAGTTTTCAGTGGTCAGAAGCAGCAGTTATTTGAGTGCATGAATGGAATGATAACTATAATGTAGTGAAACCACCATATTACAGAAATATTTACTACATATTTTCCATCTGTAGTTTCTCAGAAAGGCTATGGATTAGTTGAACTGTCAAATCTTGCATACTTCTGTGACACTCTTGCCCGTTTTCTCTAACCAAGGTGTTAGGTGTGACTGTCACAACTGTTAATGTTTTCCCGTAAACTAGAAGTATAATATTATTTGATAATTATATTTGTACCCTAAATTTCACCACCTAAATGTAATGTTGATTCCCAAGAATGAAATGAAGGCACTACATTGAAATATGTTTTGTATAAATTTGTCATGTTGAACATTTTAGCATGGTAAGTTCCCTTAGCTATATGAATTTTGGCATGTTTCAGAGAGATCAGTAAATAAAATATTACATAAAATATATTGTTTGTGTTGAATTTTTAACTTTCCAGAAATTGTTGATTTCTGAGCTGGGATATACTATGTTCATTTAGTCCAAAATGAGCCTAGTAATGCTGAAAGCAAATTTTTTGTTTCTCAGTACTTTATATTACATGACTTTTTCCGCACTATATGTTAATGGCAAATTTGTTTTCTTGAATTAGAAAAATAACATCAAATAGTATAGGATTATTTTGGCTTTTTGTTTTTTTTCCCCCAGAATTAATGGGATCACCATCAGGGAAGGTTAGAGGTTTGACCTTCTTTCCTACAGAGATGACCTGAAAAGGAGAGACCGGCATTTGGGTTATTTGAGTCCTGGTAGCTTGTAACAGAATGATTAAGAACAGACATTCCAAGTCAAGACTGCCTGGCTTTCAATCCTGGTTCCACTATTTCCTAACTCTGTGGTCTTAGACTAGATACTTTTCTAAGCCTTCATTTTCATCTCTGGAAATGGGGCCAACAATAGTACTTCCCTTTTAAGACTGTTAAGATTAAACATCATGATCCAAGGCTGGGCACAGTTGCTCACGCCTGTAATCCCAGCACTTTGGAAGGCTGAGGTGGGCGGATCATTTGAGGCCAGGAGTTTGAAACCAGCCAGGCCAACAAGGTGAAACCCCATCTCTACTACAAATACAAAAATGAGCTGGACGCAGTGGCACACTGTTGGGGTAATCAGGCCCGACACCAGGCCTTGGGGCCTATAAAGTCCAGTAGGGTCAAAGAAATGAGAAAAGACAAGAGTACATAAAGTGAGCCAGGGCATGGTGGCTCACTCCTGTAATGCCAGCACTTTGGGAGGCCAAGGCGGGCAGATAATGAGGTCAGGAGATTGAGACCATCCTGGCTATCATGGTGAAACCCCATCTCTACTAAAAATACAAAAAAAAATTAGCCAGGTGTGGCGGCGGGCACCTGTAGCCCCAGGTACTCGGGAGGCTGAGGCAGGAAAATGGCGTGAACCTGGGAGGTAGAGCTTGCAGTGAGCAGAGATCGCACCACTGCACTCTAGCCTGGGCGACAGACTGAGACTCGGTCTCAAAAAAAAAAAGTGCATAAAGTGGATCGAGGGATCCAGTGCTAGACTGGAGGTTGTGAAGACCCCAAGCTCTGGGAGCCCACACTATTTATTGGTGATCAAACAAAGAAGCAGGTGGTGGGGACGTAAGGGTAAACAGGTGAGGGCGTGAGGATGTGGGGGTAGAAAGGTAGTGGTGCATTAAGCATATCTGTGACAGTTTAGCATTTCCTTTGATGCCTACAGAATATGCTGTGCTGCTTGAGATAATGGAGGACATGTTTACAAGTAAGATGCAAGGAACCAACAAGTCTGTGCACATTCCAGAGGCTATGAGGGGTTTTATGCCCTGGGCTTAGATTGTGGTGTGGCAGGGCAGCCTTCCACCCTTTGGCACAGAGCTTGGTGTTAAAGGCCACGAGGGGTTTTAGACCCTGGACACCTTTCAGGACTCTTAGATTATGACAGTCCTGCCTCAGCTCTTCTACCAACATGTTTCCCTTGTTTGCAAAACCACCACAGCTATCATTGCTTGTTCTCGGTGGGGGCTTTCTCTCCAGATGTGGCTTCCACGTCTGCAGACTATATAAAGACAACACAGATTAAAAGCACAATCATTATTGAAATCACAGAGCCTCCAAGTGTCTTGATCCATTTTAGCAGGTTAATAGCTGCTAATCCATCTGCAGCTCCTTCAAGCACTTCAGTTCCTGGCATTAGTGTCAAATGTGCCTGAGAGGCTTGAAGTACTTGTTCCTTCAGTTTTGCAATATCCAAAGATAAATTTCCAGTATGACCTTTTAAATATCTCTTAACTATTTCCCACTCATGCTCTGTTTCATTATACAGATGAGGAGTAATGTAAAAATCAGAGGTATTTCGATCACATTGCATTTGAATTTTACTTTTTTTTTTGAGACGGAGTCTCGCTCTGTCACCCAGGCTGGAGTGCAGTGGCCGGATCTCAGCTCACTGCAAGCTCCTCCTCCTGGGTTTACACCATTCTCCTGCCTCAGCCTCCCGAGTAGCTGGGACTACAGGCGCCCACCACCTCGCCCGGCCAGTTTTTTTTTTTTTTTTTTTTTTGTATTTTTTAGTAGAGATGGGGTTTCACCTTGTTAGCCAGGATGGTCGCAATCTCCTGACCTCATGATCCGCCCGTCTCGGTCTCCCCCAAGTGCTGGGATTATAGGCTTGAGCCACCGCGCCCGGCTGAATTTTACTTTTTAAACTTACAATACGATCTCCCATTCAAATCACTGTCTGAAGGAGATCATTAATTTGGTTAACTATTTGAGTTTGAGAGTTCCATAATTTTGTGGAATTATTTTGCCACTTACTGACAAATTTAACAGTTTGTACAGATGAATGTAGAGCCACACCGGCTATTGTAGTAGTAGTAGTAATAGTGATGAGGCAAATTATAGCAACTATGAGAGTAACTATAAATCTTTTTGAATGGGACAAAAGTTTTTTAAGGATTTCAGTTACTATATGAATGGATGGAGATGCCTCCCACAGTCTATTTAAAGACATAGGCATCCAGACTCCTTCCCTGGCTTTAATTATTAGGATAGTCTGATTTTTATTAAAAGTTGAACTAATACAGGTAAACAAATGACATTCGGGGCATGAGATAAAGTGTGTAATTATATCAAGAGTAACATTTCCTATTGCTAGCACAAAAGGTGGCCGGACACAACTTTGAATCCAAAAAGTCCTGTTAGAAAGAAAAGAAAGCATATTTAGTTTTACCTCCCTCCCCTTTATACTTGTTATATTTACCCCCCCAAATTTTGATTGGACATTGATCCATAGCTAATTTCCATAATTCAGAATGTTCCTGTCCTATGGCAGGAGATAGCATTTTTGGACTAGGCGCGACAATGCCAGTGGGACTCCGTATGACTGGGACCTCAGCTTTTGTCTGAATATATTGTGTATGATTTAATTGCCAGTGGTTCCATTGGTTTATTACATTTGTTTTACAAGAAGGCCTTCTGGTGCAATTTTCTTTAAAGATCCCCTTAGGGGACTAATTAATGACAATTCCACAGGAATTATTTTTTAGCACCTCAGCCTTACTTGCTATACAATTTTCCCAAGTTCAAGCATCCACACCTTTAAACAAAACTCTCTTTTGTTTATATTTGAACTTATTCAGATGGAACTGCAGGGTTTTAGGATGGGAATGATTATATTTTAAACCATGCCCCAAAATCACATGCAAAGCAGCCCATGATTTATTTTTTCGGGGAATACTGCCAACCAGGCCTGTGTGTCAATCTGTAAACCTCCAACAGCAGGTCCCAGGCATATTGGGGGATATTTATATTCTATGGATATATTTATTTTTACCCCTTCCTTATTTGGATGCATTGGCCCTCGGTTATCTATGGGCTCAGGCATCCAGGTACTGTCATTGGTGCACACCTCAATAACGGTCCGTCCAACTCACAGACCTAATTAAAGGAGGAAATGGGACATATGCCCAATAAGTGAAATTCTGAGTTGCTCCTACAGTAGGGAGGCTTACCGCTATGGTGAGTACCACCAGCATGGCCACCATCAGGTTACTAGTTGTTTTTAGTTCTGTGTTTTCAAGTTGTCCTTTGCCATCTGCGCCAACTTCTTGATTTTTCCCTATGTTGAAGAATTTGCCTGATGACTACTCTCAGTTTTCTCCTTCATCTCTGAGATACTTATTTGTGCCATCACTTGTATCAGGAGTTTTGGCCCTTCCCAGAGTCCTGTCTTCCTGCTGTAGCTCATGATAGATCTTCAGATGTTTGGTGGGCACCCATACAGGCACCCAGTTGTCACCTGGAGAGACACAAGCAAATCCTCTTCCCCATATCATTATCTGCCTTTTGATTAAGTTTAGTTAAAGGGCCAGGGAGGTTAGTATGTGCTTTTATATGAGTAATGTAAAAAGGGGAATGCCTTTGTTGTACTACTTGCTGTAAAGAATGAAATAAAAGATTAAGTTGGTCATTAGTCACATTTGGAATTAAGGCACATTCGATATTTTGTGTGGCTTGCACTACATAGGCTGAATCAGAAACAATATTTGCTGGCTGTTTAAAAATTTTTAGTACTGTAATTACAGCCATAAGTTCAGCCCTTTGAGCAGAAGCAAAGTCAGTTTGAAAAACTTGCTGTTGAGGTCCTGCAAATGAGATTTTCCCATTATTAGATCCATCAGTGAAAACAGTGATGGCCCCTTCAATAGGAGCTTTTTGAGTATTGGAAGGCAATATCCTTGATGTTAATTTAAGAAGTTGGAATATTTTGGATTTAGGATAATGATTATCAAGAATGCCAATAAAACCTGCCAAATTAACTTGCCACTATAAGCTTGTTGAATGTGTTGTTTGTTTAATGGAACTATAATTTGATTTGGATCATATCCTATTAACTTCATTGTGCACAGCCTTGCTTGTCCTACTAGTACAGCAATTTGATCTAAGTATAGAGTGAGCGTTTAGTTGTATTGTGAGGTAGAAAAAGCCACTCAACCAGATAATTCTGTTGAACAATAACTCCTGTAGGTGAATGTTTAGTAGGAAAAACTAAAAACTGTAATGGCTGCATAGGGTCAATTCAAGTCACTTGTGGCTGTTGAATTTTTTCTCCAATTAATTGAAGTTCCTCTAATGCCTCTTAGGAGGGGAAACATTTACTATTTAAGTTAGAATTACCTCGTAAGGTAGAAAAGAGGTGAGACATAGCATAAGTAGGAATGCCTAAAGTGGGATGAATCCAATTAATGTCTCCTAACAATTTTTGAAAATCATTTAGAGTTTTTAAGTCATCTCTTCTAATTTGAACCTTTTGAGGCTTAATAGTACTTCATTCTACTTTCATTCCAAAATACTGAAAGTTCATTCCTAAATACTGAAAGGGAGTAGAAGTTTGGATTTTATCGGGGGCTATGATTAATCTTGCTGCAGTCACAGCCTTTTCCATTTGTTTGTAGCATAGCATTAATTCCTCTCTAGTTTCAGCTGCACATAAAATATTATCCATGTAATGGATAATATTTTTAAAATTATTCTTTAACTGGCTTAAATTTTCTGACATAAGTTTGACAAATAGTCGGGCTATTTAACATGCCTTGTGGCAGTACTTTCCAATGGTATCTGTCTGCTGGTTCTTTGTTATTTATAGCAAGAACAGCAAAAGCAAATTTTTCATAATCTTGGGTAGCTAAAGGAATGGTAAAGAAGCAATCTTTTAAATCTATCACTATGAGAGGCCAGTACTTTGAGATCATTGTTGGAGAAGGCAGCCCTGGTTGCAGTGCACAAATGGGTTGAATTACAGCATTAACAGCCCTCAAATCTGTTAATATTCTCCATTTCCTTGATTTTTTCTTAATAACAAACACAGGAGAATTCCAAGGAGAGAAAGTAGGCTCTATGTGTCCCTTTTGCAATTCTTTCTGTACCTATTCTTTTAAAGCCTCCAGTTTTCCTTTTTCAGCGGCCATTGCTCCACCCAAACCAATTTGGCAGTTAACCAAACAAGAGGCATGGGAGCCACAGGCTCAGCAATGGCTGCTCCTAAAAATGATACCCTAATCCAGTTCGATCTGTTTGTCCTTTTAGTTCTAAAGGTTCTGGTTGGCCATTTTCATTTTTTCCCAGTCCCTTCCCCAAGAGATATCCCATTTTTCTCATCATTTGTTTACTGTTATCACTATACTGATCCATAGGAATAGATATTTCAGCACCCCATTGTTGTAATAAGTCTCTACCCCATAGATTGACAGGAATAGGTATAATAATAGGTTGAGTTGTCCCTTCTTGGCCATCCGGCCCTTGGCATGGCAAAATTAAGGAACTTTGAAAGCTTCTGAGGCAGCTCCTACTCCAATAATACCAATGGATGCCTTTTGTTTTGACCAATGCTGGGGCCATTGATTTAAACCAATAATAGAAACATCAGCTCCAGTATCTACTAACCCTTCAAAGTCCTTTTCTTGAATACTTACCGTACAAATAGGTCTTTTGTCAGACACTTGATTAACCCAATATACAGCTTTTCCTGCTGGATTCATACTACCAAAGCCTCTTATTCTTTTTACTATACTGCTTCCCAGATTTGCATAAGGTAGCAGTAACAACTGAGCAATTCTTTCTCCTGGGGAAGCAGACCATGGAATTGAGGAACTAATAACTTATTGAATCTCTCTGGTATAGTCAGCATCAATTATTCCTGTATGTACAGTGACACCTCGTAAATTTAAAGTAGACCTTCCAAGCAATAGACCAACTGTTCCTGAAGTTAAAGGGCCCCTAACTCCTGTAGGGATCTTCTTTGGTGGCTCCCCAGGAAGAAAGGAAACAGGAACTGTGCTGCAAAGATCTACTGCAGCACTGCCTGCTGTGGCGGGGAACAATTGTACGTTTGTAAGGGCGCTGACTGTGCCAGATATGCCTCGGTTTGTTGAGGGGCCCGAGGCAGGCTCCTCTTCCCGTTTCCCCAAAGAGGTTGCCCATCTTTGCTAAATTTAGAATGATACTGATTTGCCCAGTGATTGCCTTTCTTACAATGGGGGCATACACTGGGACTTTTCTGTTCATTGATGGTAATAGTTTTTGCCTTTTGATTTCCATTTCTACATTCCTTTTTTGTGTGTCCAAATTGCCTACAATTAAAACAAGATCCTGAGAAACAGGGCATATTTTTTCCCACCTTTAATTCAGCCATAGCTTGAGTTAAAAGGGTAGCCTTATGTAAATTACCCCCAATGCCATCACAAGCCTTAATATATTCAGCCAAATGAGCCTTCCCTCTCATAGGTCTAATGAAAGAAGGATATTTTTTCCCTGTAACATTTATTTTTTTCCATGCCCTTAAGCACACAGTGCATAACTGAACAATGGCAACATTTTTCATTACTGCTTGATTATCTAATTGGCCTCAATTAGGGCCCAACCCCATTAACTGTTCAAAGGAAACAGGCACAGGCGGCTGTGTTTGTGTTTTCTCTTGCCTGAGTTTGAGCTTCATCAGCCCACCAAGTTTTAAACTGTAAGTACTGGGACGGAGTGAGAACAGATTTTATTAAAGTATCCCAGTCATATGGTATTAATCTATTATTATCAGGAGCCACATTTTTTAGTAAAGTTTATACAAAAGGAGAAATTGGTCCATATTGACTAATGGCTTGTTTAAATTCCTTTAATGACTTAAAAATGGCCCAATTAGCTATATGTTGTCCTCCTTGTTGGGTTATAGTAATAGGAAATTGCCATGCTTCTAGGTCTCCTTCAGCTCTAGCCTTCTGAATAAAATTTTGTATGGCACCACCAATTGCGGCAGGTTTTAATGTTGTAACTACCAGAGTGGTAAGTTTTACAGCTAATTCATCTCACCCATTATGGGGAGAGGGAGGAGGTGGCCATTCACTTAATTCAGCAGGTGGAACCGACGGGCTAGTAAAATACACTTTTTCAGCTTCCCTTTCTTTAATTTCCTCTGGTTCCTGTTCCTCACATTCAGAATCTGAAGTTAATTTTTTATACTCATCTGCCTGTTCCTCATCTGAATCTGCCTCACCATCTGTTTGAAATGGCTCAAGAGCTGCGTTTATCAACGCCCACACTGACCAAACAGAAACGGAATTTTGGCTCCTTTATGTGCCTTTTTTAAATCTCTGCCAATTCTTTCCCATTCATCCAACTCCATTGTCCCTTGTTCTGGGAACCGTGGGCAAAACTGATCTACTGTACTAAAGAGTGTTAATAAATGTTGAGTACTAACATTCACTCCCCCTCTCCGTAATAAATGCCTTAGAAAGTTCAAATAAGCAGAATGTTTACTTTCATTTTGTCCCATTGTTACCCTGGTTCTTCCGAGCACCCAGCTTACCCACCGAGCTCCTTTCAGTAGCCCTCAGGTTTCCTTTGATGATGCGTCCTCCACTTCCACATGCTCTAGCGTTCCTTCACTGGGGTCTTCATAGCCCCACGCTGGGCACCAGAAATGTTGGGGTTATCAGGCCCAACACCAGGCCGTGGGGGCTACAAAGTCCCTCAGGGTCAAAGGAATGAGAAAAGACAAGAGTGCACAAAGTGGGTGTGGGGGGCCAGCGCTAGATTGGAGGCTGCGGAAGGCCCTGAGCTCTAGAGCCCACGCTATTTATTGGCGATCAAACAAAGAAGCAGGTGGTAAGGACATGAGGGTAAACAGGTGAGGGCGTGAGGATGTGGGGGTAGAAAGGTAGTGGGGCATTAAGCATAGATGTGACGGTTTAGCATTTCCTTTGACGCATATAGAATATGCTCTGCTGCTTGAGATAATGGAGGACATGTTTACAAGTAAGACGCAAGAAACCAACAAATCTGTGTATATTCCAGAGGCTACAAGGGGTTTTATGCCCCGAGCCCTGGGTTCCGTCCAAGCCACAAGGAGTTTTATGCCATGGGCTTAGATTGTGGTGTGGCAGGGCAGGCTTCCACTCTTTGGCACAGAGCTTGGTGTTCCAAAGGCCACGAGGGGTTTTAGAACCTGGACGCCGGACATCTTCCTAGACTCTTTTACATTGTGACAGATAAGCCAGTCCTGGCTCAGCTCTTCTACCAACAGCTCATGCCTGTTGATCCCAACTACTTGGGAGGCTGAGGCACGAGAATCGCTTGAACCAGGGAGGCAGAGATTGTAATGAGCCAAGATCACGCCACTGCACTCCAGCCTAGGTGACAGAGCGAGACACTGTCTCAAAAAAAAAAAAAATCATGATCCATTTTAAGCTTTTAGCACAGTGCCTAGAATATAGTAAAGATCAATAAATTATACTTTTTTTTTTTTTTTTTTTTGAGATGGAGTCTCACTCTGTCACTCAGGCTGCAGTGCACTCATGTGATCTTGGCTCACTGCAACCTCCACCTCCTGGGTTCAAGGAATTCTCGTACCTCAGCCTCCCAAATAGCTGGGACTGCAGGCACACTACCACACCCAGCTAATCTTTGTATTTTTAGTAGAGACAGGATTTTGCCATGTTGACCAAGCTGGTCTCGAACTCCTGGCCTCAAGTGATACACCTGCCTTGGCCTCCCAAAGTGCTGGGATTACAGGCGTAAGCCACCATGCCCGGCCTAGCAGGCTTTTATTTATTTATTTATGTTTTGTAGAAATTGACATGCCGATTCTAAATTCATATGGGAAAGTAAAGGACCACGAATAGCTAAAACAACTTTGCAAAAGAACACTTTTGCAAAAAGTTGAAGGACTAACACTACCTTCCTTCAGGTCTTATTACATAGCTATGGTTATTCAAGATAGCATCAAGGAAATCAAGTAGATCAATGAAAAATAACAGAACCCAAAAACAGACCCACATATATATGGATAACTGATTTATTAAATATATCAAAAGGGCCAGGCATGGGGGCTCACACCTGTAATCCCAGCACTTTGGGAGGCTGAGGTGGGTGGCTCACTTGAGGTCAGGAGTTCAAGACCAACCTGACCAATATGGTGAAACCCTGTCTCTACTAAAAATACAAAAATTAGCCAGGCATGCTGGCACATGCCTATAATCCCAGCTACTCAAGAGGCTGAGGCAGGAGAATTGCATGAACCCAGGAGATGGAGGTTGCAGTGAGCCAAGATCATGCCACTGCACTCCAACCTGGGTGACAAAGCAAGACTCCATCTCAAAAAAAAAAAATTAAAAATAAATAAATAAATATATCAAAAGTGGCCGGGCATGGTGGCTCACGTTTATAATCCTAGCACTTTGGGAGGCAGAGGCAGGTGGATCACCTGAGGTCAAGAGTTTGGGACCAATCTGGCCAACATGGTGAAACCCCGTCTCTACTAAAAATACAAAAAAATTAGCCGGTTGTGGTGGCACGCACCTGTAATCCCAGCTACTCAGGAGGCTGAGGCAGGAGAATTGCTTGAACCCGGGAGGCGGAGGTTGCAGTGAGCTGAAATCAGCCTGGGTGAAAGAGCGAAATCTGTCAAAAAAAAAAAAAAAAAGTGTGAAGGCAGGTTAATGGAAATAAGACAGTCCATTCAACAAACAGTGCTGGAACAACTAGATATCCAGATGTTTTTAAAAAGTGAACTTTGAGCTCTACCTTGTACTATATACAAAAATTAAAAAGATAGATCATATTTCTAAATGTAAAACCATAAAACTTATAAGAAGAAAACATAGGAAGAAACCTTTGTGACCTTGGTTAGGCAAAGATTTAGAAACAATACCAAAAAAATCTGTAAAAGAAAAAAATGATAAACTGGACTTCTTTAAAATTAAAATATTCTGCTATTCTTTAGACACTATTAAGAGAATGAAAAGACAAGCCACATGTTAGAAAAAAATTATTTGCAGCTGGGCACAGTGACACACACCTGTAGTCCCAGCTCCTTGGCAGGCTGAGGTTGGAGGCCAGTTCAGTCGACATAGCCAGGCCTTGTCTCTAAAAAAAAAAAAGAGAGACCCAGTGTGGTGTCTCACAGCTGTAATCCCAGCACTTTGGGAGGCCGAGGCAGGTGGATCACTTGAGGTCAGGAGTTTGAGACCACCCTGGCCTACATGGTGAGACCCAGTCTCTACTAAAAATACAAAAATTAGCTGGGCATGGTGGTGCATGCCTGTTATCCCAGCTACTAGGGAGGCTGAGGCAGAAGAATCACTTGAACATGGGAGGTGGAGGTTGCAGTGAGCCAAGATTGAGACATTGCATTCTCGCCTGGCCAAGAAGAGCGAAACCTCATCTCAAAAACAAACAAACAAAAAAAAAAGGAAGACATTGTATTATTCATTTTATTTAAAAATATCTTTGATAATTTTCAATGGATTTTTATGTTGCCATTGACTCATACACACTTTATTGTAATCATCTGCTTCCACTTTATCCTTCTTCGTGATTAAATTTTTGAAAAATCCTAGCTTTAGTGGTTACTAGGGGAGATGAGCTTCCCTCCTGCTTTGGTGAATTCTTTCCTTATGGACAAATTAGCTCTCTGGAGCAGACAGGGGCTGCATAGCACAGTGGTTAAGAAGAGGCCTTGGAACCAGTCGGCCTGGCCTCCATCTAGCTCTGTCTTCCACTGGCTGCAGGTCCTCTGGCACGTCACCGAACACCTCTGGGTGTCAGTGGCCTTGGGTGGAATGGGGATAATGTTGGAACTTACCCAAGGATGAAATGCAGACATCACCTGAGATAATACATGTGAAGTACCTAGTTCAGTGTCCGGCCTGCTAGGAGACCTTTAATTAATAGTAGCTGATTTAATCATTTATGTTTCAGATATGTTTATTCATTCATCTTCTCACAAATATCCAGCTTTTAAAACAGTGAGAGCTGGATCATAAATCTCCCTCCCAGGTGTCCATCAAGCTGTGCCCCAGGCCTTCTGACCTCAGCCTTCCCAGCTGACCTCTGACCCTGATCTCCTTGCCCAACAGAGCTCAGGGCGACTGTGACCCTGAAGCACCAGTGACCGAGGGCACCCGTTGCTGCCGCCAGGAGATGTACATTGACCAGCAGGGGATGAAATGGGCTGAAAACTGGGTGCTGGAGCCCCCGGGGTTCCTGGCTTATGAGTGTGTGGGCACCTGCCAGCAGCCCCCGGAGGCCCTGGCCTTCAAGTGGCCGTTTCTGGGGCCTGGACAGTGCATCACCTGGGAGACTGCCTCACTGCCCATGAGGTGAGTGTGTCTGCTGGCCAGAAACAGCCAGTCTTAATTAAAATAGAGAATTCTTGGGCCAGGATGAGTAGAAAGTTTGGAGAACAAAAGAATGTGGCTAGTGGTGAACCTTATCCTGAAGTGTGCAGGGTGAGAGTCAGAAGCTTAAAACTCCAGCCACAGGCCCTGCACGTGGCCTCCTACCTGTAGTCTGTCAGCCGAGATCCTGAGGATGCTGGTGGTTGAAAGAACTGCACCTCTGAGCACGTGAAGGGAGGAGCTAAGGAGGGGTGATGGCAGAGGCTATGGGGCAGGTTTTCTAACGATGAGGGACTGGGGATCAACGCTGTCACAGAAGTCAAAAGAGCCCCAGCAACCACCTGCCTGGGCCCTGAGCTTCCTCCAAAGCAGGAGGGGATTCACTAAGAGGTTGCTCCCCTGGCATTGAACTCAGCGTCGTATACTGGTCCTCACCATGAAGACCCCCAAGAGTGCTTCAGACCATTGCTTCTCACATTCTCTGTTTAAAGACACTAATTTGTTTTTAAATTTCCCACTGTGTCACGGACCAATATGTTTGTTAAATATACTAAAAATGAATTGCTAGAAAGATGAAATTAAAAAGACATACACCGACAGGTGCAGTGGCTCATGCCCATAATCTCATGATTATGAGAGGCAGGTGCATCTCATAATTTTGGGAGGTGGGAGGTGGAGGCAGGTGCATCGCTTGAGCCCAAAAGTTCAAGATCAGCCTGGGCAACAAAGTGAGACCTCTGTATCTACAAAAATTTAAAACGTAGCCAGGTGTGGTGGTGCAGCCTGTAGTCCCAGTATTCTGGAGGCTGAAGTGGGAGGATCGCTTGAAGCTGCAGTGAGCCAAGATCGCACCACTGCACTCCAGCCTGGGTGATAGAGTGAGACCCTGTCTCCAAAAAAAATTTTTAAATAAAAAAATAAAATAAAAAAAAGATGTACATCATGCAAGTTTGGATTTTTGTTTTTAGATTCAACTGACAAAGTTACGGGATCAAACTGCTGTACAAGCTGCTAAATAAACCCTTCTCTCCATTTCTGTCATCGGGGCCACGGACCGCCCTTTGAGTAGCCTGTTTTATCCCCGGCAGAGGTGGAGCCCTGGGGAGGTGTAGAGACTTTCCCGGATCGCTCAGGTAACGGGCAGGGAATTGCGGAACCCGGGTCCTCCGGGCCGGGGAACGCCCCGCTTGGAGGCCGGGCTTGGGCGGAGACTGCGCCGGGGCGGCTGGAGACTAGCCGAGGGGAGCCGGGGAGTTGGAGAGACCGCCGCCGCCGGAGCCTGCGAGCCGAGACCGTAAGCGCCCGGGGCCGGCCAGGCCCGCACTTCCCGAACGCAGACTCGGTTCGGGCTCTGCGCGGGCTGGGTCGCCGGGGTGGGCTGCGGGCCGGGGCGCCGAGGGGTCGGGGCTGCGGTCGGTCTGCAGGGGTGCAGAGGGACTTGTAGGCGGTCCGCCCCCAGCTCCTGCCCCGGCCAAGAGACGGCGCGTGCCGCCTCCCGGGAGAAGGAGCCTGCAGGCGACCGCGGACCTCTGGCAGGGAATTCCACGTCCCAGACGGCGGGCAGACGCCGCAGGGCTGGAGGCTGGCGACTCCGGGAGCGCACCGCGTCCCCTGGCCTGGGCGAGCTCTGCTTCCAAGGTCGTGGCTCGCTCCGCGGTGAAATGCACTTATTTGTCACCCAAGTCCGAACACTGATTACACCTTTTAGTTGAAATGCGCTTTCATCTCCGTCTGCCGCTGCAGCCGCCGCCCCCACCCCCTCGCTCTGGTCTCGGGATCGAAGGCCAGCCCTCTCCGCTTGCCGAACAGGAAACTTGCCCGGGAGTTCACCCTGTAGTCGAAGCCAGGGAATGTGGTCAACCTGAGCAAAAGCGCCGCGGAGACCGAGTCGCTGCCTGCCTCCCTCCCTGGCAGGTGTCGTTTTCTCTGAGCTTCTGGCTCCTTCCTTGCCCTGGCGGCTCCCGAGACCTTGGAGGAGGGGTGCCTAGCAATGTTGTAATCCTAATTTCGACCTTTTTCTCTTAAAGTTGAATGCCCCCTCCATTCCCCACCTCCTATTGTTTAAACTTCAAGTTCCACAAAGCCTGGATCCGCCCCCACAGGCAACACTCGCTGTCCTGGAAGCTCTGTGAGGGCTCAGCTTGTGGCTGGAGGTGGGAGGTAAGGGGGACCCATGCACTTAGCAGGCCAGCTTCCAGGACAGCCCTTTGCTGGGATTGATGAGCTGTTGGTGGAAAATTGTTGAGGACCTTGGGATTGGTGCCTGTTTCAGTACCATTGTGCAGCCTCCTCTGCATCCAGCATAATTTAAAATAAATATTTTCAGGAAGCCACAATTCTCCAGAAAGTAACATTGTTTTCTGGTGCAATGGTTGCCTCCTTCAGGGAGCTGGGTTTGGGGGACATTAGGGGGCCTTTCACTGGCCCCACTTGCTCTGACTTAGCAGCAAAAACTCTGGGAGTGTTCTGCAAGCAGTTTTTCTTTCCCAAATTTCCACACCTAGGAGGCCCGTGTATTCCCTGAGGAAGCGTGGGCTGTACTTAGGAACTGCTCACTGTGGAACTGGGGCACAGCGGGGAGCATACCCTCTTGGGATTTGCAGTTCTAGGGGCAGAGGGATAATAAAATACATTTGTAAACTAACAAGTATGTTAGAAGATGAAGTGTGCTATGGAGAGAAATAAAACTTTAAAGAGGGGAGAGGAGTGCCAGGTGGAAAGGAAAGGCCTCACTGAAGGGTGGCATTGGCATAGACCTGAAGAGTTAGGGAGCAGCCAAGCTGCTTCCTGGGGTGTGGGTGCAAAGGCTGGGGGCAGGAGTGTGCCCAGCTTGGATGGCCTTATGTTTGTGTTTGCAGAGTGTGGATCAAGCTGGTGAGTGACCTACTGGATAAACTGAACTAGCTCAGTCTGTAGGCGAGGAGAGTCTTGAGCTTTATGTGGCCTTCTTCCCAATTCCAGGAAAGGAAGAACCTTCCACAGAAAACAACTGCTCAGCAAGGCAGCCAGGGTGAACCTCAGCACCATCTGTGACAAGCCACAAGCTCTCTGTGTGATGCCTCCTGCCTCTCAGCTGTGCCCGAAGCACACTAGCTGGCACGGACTTACGCAGCTGGAAACATCTTCAGGAAGCCCTGAATGAGGGCTCTGTGGGCAGAGGGACCTTTGCAGAAAGGGCATCTTGACCACTGCAGGAGGTGGAGTGACTCTGTTCAGGCTCCTCCTGGGGTGCCCTGGTTCCTGCCTGATGTCTTAACTGGCATTTTCAGGGAGCCCAGGGTCACCAATGCACAGTACCCCTCCTGTCGACCTGAGAGCCAGCATACCCAGGCTTGGTGATTGCTCACCTGGCACCTTGATTCCCCTTCTGGTATCTTGGACCAGGCCCAGACATGTGAAGGCAGGGGCTACTGAGATCCATTTCTCAGTTCTTAGGCCAAGAGATTCAACCACATGGATCACAGCTGGGTATACCAAATAAGGGAGGGCCAAGCATGAGCTGGTCACCCTTGCTGAAGAAGTAGCTTGAAGCCCACCCACTCAGGGTCAGAGTGGGCACAGATGGAGTAGACAGATAGTGATTTGAGGGGCCTCTAGGATCTCATACTCAAAACACACCTCTGCTAGGGCCATAAATCCCATCAATAGCAATTCATTCCTTTGAGAGGCAATACAGTGATGTGGGAAAAGGATTGGGCTGGAAAAGAGACTTGGCTCATGTCCCAGCTCTGCCATTAATGTGTCCCCTCTCTGGACCTCATCTGTAAAATGAGGTTAGGCTCAGCGATCTACAAGGCTTCTTGCAGCTCTGCTATGTGATGATTCTGTGGCTAAGTCCAAAGGGATTTCAGGAAAGGAATGTGTAGGAGGGAAACAGTAAGTTTAGATGGGACTCAGTGGGCCCTGTAGCCTCTGCTGGGTCCAGTGAAGACACTTCAAGTAGAGTGAAGGCCCTGGCCACAGGGTAGGGGAGGCAAAATCTTAAGAGTTCAAGGGCCCTGAGTCAAGGCAGGAGGGGTCAGCCCAGCCCGCCTGGCCCCCTGGGCTGCCTGTGACTGGTTCTTGACCCAGACCTAGTGGCTTAGGAGCAGAGTCTCCAAGGGGCTGTGGGATAAGATGGGGGTTGCAGGAGGGAGAAGGCACCTCAGCAGTTCCTCTGTTAGGGGACCAAAGCGTTGCCAAGGATCCAGCCACACCCCTTTCCTGAGGAGGGAGGAGCTGGTGGGGGCTCCAGGAAGAGCTTCCTCTCCTTTCCAAGGAGAAAACTGTGCAATCCGATCCTCTATTATATAACTGGGATTGTGCAAACCAAGCTCACACTGAGCAGCCTCCCCTACTGTCAAGGTTTATTTACTTTCCCAGGGGAAGTCACAGTTCATCCTTTCTCAGCAGAAAGCAGCCATTTGACTGTCACAGCCTGACCTACGGCATTCCAGGAGATGGGTTCGGAGACCTGGCATGGAGTCCTCATGCCCACTGGCCCTGCTGTGTGTCTGTTGCCTGGTGGGTGGGTGGGTGTGGTTTAGTGCATGGTCCAGCCCCGGCACAGCCACACCCATTAGGCTCTCCAAGGCTTAACTGAGCAAGCTTGCGTAGGAGGGGAAAGTGTTCTTTTCTCTGAGGAGTTGAAGAGACTTCTGGAAAATTCTCCAGCTACTCCACAAACTAGGATCACAGGGCTTGTTCCTAGGTCAGGAGCAGGAGTTTTTGCTTCCTTTAGCATTGGGGAAGTTTGATGAATAGACTGACTGAATTTGAATGTCTTGTTGGTACTTCAGAGCTGGATTAACTACACATATCTGAGCTTCATTTTTAATTATCTTTAAAATAGAAAAACTGGCTGGGCAAGGTGGCACACACCTGTAATCCCAGCATTTTGGGAAGCTGAGGGGGTGGGTCAATTGAGCCCAGGAGTTTTGAGACCAGCCTGGGCAACAAAGTAAGACCTCATCTCTATAAAGAATAAATTAGCTGGGAGTGGTGGAGCACGCCTGTAATCCCAGCACTTTGGGAAGCTGAGGCAGGAGGATATCTTGAGCCCAGGAGTTCAAGACCACCCTGGGCAACATAGTGAGACCCTGTCTTAAATAATTTTTAAAAAGAAAAACTACCTCTTCTTAGGATGGTTGTAGTATGGGAGATGGTGTGTTTAAAGAGTCTTTCCACCCCAGTGTCACAGCTCAGGGCTTCTCTAGCCTTCCTCAGAGCAGCTGTGGGTGCCCAGACACATCCTGAAGTCTAGGTCATGTTCTGAGCTTCTGAGCGTCTCTGCCATGGGCCTGCCTGGCTGGCTTTAGTCCAAGAGCAGCCTGGACTGTGACTCTTGAAGGCTGTGGGAGGCTGGTGACCTCAAGCAAGAGGTCCCAGTGCCTCCATGAAGGGTCAGAGAGCCGTGCTGTGAGAGGCCAGGAGCAGGCAGCCATTGGCCCTGCAGCCCTCACGAAAGGCCACCACCTCAGCTTGTCCTCTGGCAACTCAGCCTGGGAATTTACTTTCCCTGTGGAATGAGAGACACTGGCTGCATTGAGGGGTGACTTTCCGGTCCTACAAATTTGTATCCCTCTTTCTGCTAGAACTGGAGAGACTTGGCTAATTTTGGAGAGACTTTGGGAAACTAAGAGAAATACGTTGGTCCCAGTGCCAAGCCCCAAGGCCATCTTTCCAGGTATGAGTATATCCTGCAGTGATAAGATATGAGAAGCCTGACTCTCTTACCAGCACTTTGGGGCAAATGAATATACTGTCTCACATTCCAGTTTTTCTGGTTATGGCAGGACCTTCTTGCTGCCAAGTTGTCCCTGTGGGGAAATAGCAGTGGGCCCAGCAAACATAGCCACCAGGTCGGCTGGGCGTGATGGCTCACGGCTGTAATCCCAGCACTTTGGGAGGCAGAGATGGGCGGATCACAAGGTCAGGAGATTGAGACCATCCTGGCTAACACAGTGAAACCCCGTCTCTACTAAAATACAAAAAAAATTAGCCGGGCGAGGTGGCGGGTGCCGGTAGTCCCAGCTACTTGGGAGGCTGAGGCAGGAGAATAGCGTGAACCCGGGAGGCGGAGCTTGCAGTGAGCTGAGATCGTGCCACTGCACTCCAGCCTGGGTGACAGAGCGAGACTCTTGTCTCAACAAAAACAAAAACAAAAACATAGCCACCAGGTCAGGGCACAGCCACCAGGTGGAAGAAAGCAGCCCTGCCCTCTTCTGGTTCCATGTGTGCCTCACTGAGGCAGGACTTCCAGACCCTACCAGGAAGGCTGCTATCAGGGTCACAGTGATACCCTGTCAGGACATCCTTTTTTTTTTTTTTTTTTTTTTTTTTTTGAGGCAGTGTCTGGCTCTGTTGTCCAGGCTGGAGTGCAGTGGCACCATCTCAGCTGTCTGCAAACTCTGTCCCACCAGGCTCAAGCCATCCTCAGCCTCCCAAGTAGCTGGGATTACAGGCGTGCACCACCATGCCCGGCTAATTTTCATATTTTTTTTTTTTTTTTGTAGAGACAGGGTTTCACTATGTTGCCCAGGCTGGTCTTGAACTCCTGGACTCAAGCAATCCACCTGCCTCAACCTCCCAAAGTATTGGGATTACAGGCGTGAGCCATGGCACCTGGTTAAGATGGAACATCTTAATTTCAGATTTGCCTTCAGCACTTATGATTGAACACCATAAATATTTTTAGCCTTTTGGGACTTTTAAACTCCTTTTTGCAACCTAAGCATTGCCACAAGCAAACTAACCCCCACCATGACAAAACCCAGAACTCGGACCCTGGTCCTTGGGCTGCCCTACAGGAAGCACCCCTAGTCCTCTTGCTGCTCTGTTAGATGAGACGGCAGGCTCAGGTTCCTCCATAAGGCCCGGCTTTCAGTGCTCTCCTGTTACACACTGCGAGGAAGCTTCCAGATCGTGGAGCACATTGTTGAGGAAAAGCCACGATGGGGAGAAGGGGGAGGTGCAGAGTGTGGTTAATGGTGGGAGAGAAATCCGGTAAGTGTGTTATATGATCTACTCCTATTATCCCCTGGAATAGGAGCCTCTCTCCACTCAAATAGAGAATGCCAAGGACTGGCCTGGCACAGTGGCTCACGCCTATAATCCGGGCACCTTGGGAGGCTAAGGCAGGCGGATCGCTTGAGAACAGGAGTTCAAGACCAGCCTGGCCAACATGGTGAAACCCCTTCTCTACTAAAAATACAAAAATCAGCCAGGCATGGTGGTGGCGGGTGCCTGTAATCCCAGCTACTCAGGAGGCTGAGGCATGAGAATTACTTGAACCTGGGAGGTGGAGGCTGCAGTGAGCTGAGATTGAGCCATTGCACTCCAGCCTGGGCAATAAAGCAAGGCTCTGTCTTTAAAATAAAAAAATAAAAAAAAAGTTATTCCAATTTTTTTTTTTTTAATTTTAAAAGATAAAAAAAGAGAATGTCAAGGACTGAAATTCCATGGAGGGCAATGCTTTTTCCTTTTAGGTGGTGAACTGGATTCTGCTTGGACTTTTTCTCTGCTAATTTAGAACCAGTGGAAAAACTCAACAGCTCTAATTTTAATTGGCAGAATGTGAGATGGAATGGGACCTCAAATGAAACTCCAGGCCAAGAGCTCACGAGGCCTGCAGCATGTGCGGCGTCTCTTGGTCTTCTTGAGTTCTGTAACTTAAAGTTTGTGTGGCCTTTAAAGAGTGTGAAAGTAGCCATCTCCTCTCTGAAGGTGCACAGGATCTGGCCAGCCCACCTGCGTGGCCTTCCCCTTCCCCTCTCCAGACCCTCCACGTCAGATGGGGCCACGGAGGCCTGGAGAAGTGGAGCCACTGACCTGAGGCTACATGGCTGGCAGGCAGCAGGGCCAGGCAGCAAAGCAGGCAGTGAGGGCCTAACTGCCCGCGGGCTGGCTCGAGGCTCCCTCAATCACATTGGCATCCCAGTGCCAATCCCAAATTGTTTTCTTTCTATCTCTCCAGATGTGTAGATAGCATTGAGGTGGAGGGAATTCCCTTCCACACAGAGGGTGATGTGCCCGTCCCTCGAGCCCCAAAACGGCACTCCTGCCCCCAAGAAGGCTGTCTCCCGACACTTTTTACTGCTCTTTTACTCTCCCCCCACTTTTTTTTTCTCCCTGTTTGTAAACTACATTTTTCCTTTCCCTTGGTTTCTGGCTGTAAGCTGTTTTCCCAGGGCTTGGCTCCACCTCTTGCACAGAGATAAACACGGCCATTGGCCTGGTGCACAAGCCCAGTTGGCCTGCATCTGGCCTCTTCCATCCTGAGTCTCTAGGGTCCCTGGGGTTCAGGGACAATGGCTGAGGGTGGAGAATCTGGGAGTTGCCCCCAGGGTTTGCCTCCATCACTCTTGGGCCAGCCAAGGGAGTGAGGCTGGGAGCTTCAGGATGGCTTTTGGGAAGCCCCTGGGAGCCCCGAGGCTTGGGCAGCTGCTGACAGGGAGTTCATAGCAGGAACGCTCCCAGGCTCCCATCCTGTGTTCGCTTGGCAGGCAGGCCAGAAATGGGAGGGAAGTCGTCTGTTTTTCCCTTTCCACTGGATGTTCCTTTTGTCTTGCCCCAGGGGGGAATGGTGAGGCTGGGGTGCTGGGGAGGGCAGGATGGGGGCCGGTTTGGGATCAGGCCTGCAGAAGCAGCAGACCCTCCAAGCCCGCCTACCTCTCTGGCCTGGCATCTGAGGGGCAGGTCATGCCATAGTTTTTCCTTTACCCTCTCTGCCCCCAACACTTTCCTCCCCAAAGTGGCAGACTTCCCCCAGGAGAAGCACTGGGTTTTCACGCTGCTGCGAGTCTCAGTCACTATTAGGGAAACACGCAGTCAGAGCCAGGCTTGCCCAACTGTCGCAGGCCTGGGTCTACCTCATGGCCTTTGTTCTGGAAAAACACTTGGGCATTCTGACCTGCAGTGCACTTAGCCAAGGCCGGGAACATGGCGAGTGCTGAGTCATGGCCAGCTAGCACTTTACTGCGATTCGAGGAGCACTTTCTGACAGTGAGGTTCTGACTGCTTGCCTGGGTTGGGGGAGGGGAGCCTTTGGACAGGCAGTAGACCTGCCCCTTTACTTTGTGCGGCCAGATCTGAGTCTGACCCCATCTTTTTAGACCCAAAACCCTGATATTTGTAGTGCACCTAGGATACTGGTTCTCCAGTCTTCTTTGGGGTCAGGGGGCTTTCTCCATAGTGCCTCATGCCACCTGTTCAGCCCTCTTCCTGCATTTTATGGTCTGTCTCTACCAACTAGGCTAAGCAGGTTATATTTATTATTCCTCAAGGGGAATCCAGCTCTTCTTGTTCAAAAGTTCTGATTAATTTTCTATGTTCTCATTCAAAGAATGTTTAAATTCATTCATTCATTCAACAAATAATTAAGCATCTACTAGAATGCCAAGCACTGGGAGTCCAGATGGGAGCCAAAGCAGACATGGTCCGTGGCCTACAGGAGCTTCTGTCCAGCTGTCAGTCACATAATCACCCTGACAACTGTGAGCATGACGAAGGCTAGGACTGAGAGATGTGCCTTGCTGGGATAGGTCAGGAGAGGCTACCCAGAAGAGGGGCAGTCAGTCTGAAATCTGAAAGGTGGGTAGAAGTTAGGGAGGTGGGAAGGGGAGGGAATAGCTTTTAGACAGAGGGATTTGCCTTCCTAAAGCCCCACAGTAGGACAGAGCATGGTGAGCATAAAACTGAAAGATCAGGGGAGCAGTGTGAGAGCCCAGCCCTAAAACTGTCACTTAGCTTTCAAGTAAACTATTTCTCCATACTATTGATACCAGTAGTACTCTGAGGGGCTACGGGAGAGGTCAGTGGTCAGATCACCCAGGCCTTGAAGGCCACATTAACCCAGGGACAAGGGGAAGCTCTTTAAGGGCTTGGGAGGGGGTGGGATATACATGATCAGATTTGCATTTCCAAAAGATCACTCTGGCCTGGCTCATGCCTGTAATCCAGCTATTTGGGAGGCTAAAGCAGGAGGAGTTCGAGACCAACCCGGGCAATATAGTGAGAACCTGTCTCCTTTAAAAAAAAAAAAAAAAAAGGGTTTGTGCGGTGGCTCATGCCTATAATCCCAGCACTTTGGGAGGCCGAGGCGGGTGGATCACAAGCTCAGGAGATTGAGACCATCCTGGCCAACATGGTGAATCCCCATCTCTACTAAAAATACAAAAATTATCTGGGCATGGTGGCACATGCCTGTAGTCCCAGCTACTCAGGAGGTGGAGGCAGGAGAATCACTTGAACCAGGGTGGAGATTGCAGTGAGCCAAGATCGCACCACTGCACTCTAGCCTGGCCACAGGGAGAGACTCTGTCTCAAACAAAAAAAAAAAAAAATTGGTTTAAAAAGATTGCTGTGGCTGCAGAGTGGCCATTGTATTGGAAGGGGTAGAGCAGATGTGAGTGGACTGGGCAGGGGCAGCAGTCCAGGGGAGAGCCACAGGAACCTGGACTGGGTTGGAGATGGATTTGAGATGTACTTTGGAAGTTCAGCTGCCAGAACTTGCTGATATCTGTGGCGGAGTGAAGGAGAGGGCTTTCAAGGACATTGCCTAGGTTTTTGGCTTGGCAGTAGCAAGGGGAGTAGTGTCAGTTACTGCAGGAGGGAACGCCAAGAGAAGACAAAGTTTAGGGGAACAGGATCACAGTGTGATTTCAGATGCACTGGAGAAAATTTTGACACAAGGTGCTATCTGGGCCACAGGTGGTTCTGCTCAAATACATTTATAGCTCTTTGTCTGTACTTAATCACTCTGTCATACTTAGCTGTGAGGGGGCCAAGAAATGTAAAGTGTTTGGCTGGTCTTCTCCAACTAAAATTAAAATTCCTTTGCTAAGGAAGAAGGAGAGAACATTGCTGGCAGTCTGCCACAACATCCCAATCTGATGGCATGTTTGCCACAGCCACCAGCTCATCAAGGACAGCTGCGGTGAACCGTTGAGTTCTGAGTAATCTCCTGTCCGGGCCACCTTTCTTCACTCAACCACATAATCCTCACAATCCCAAGTATATTATTTCTTTTTTCGAGATGGAGTCTTGCTCTGTTCCTCAGGCTGGAGTGCAGTGGCATGATCTTAACTCACTGCATCCTCCGCCTCCCAAGTTCAAGCAATTCTCCCTGCCTCAGCCTCCTGAGTAGCTGGGATTACAGGCATGTACCACCACGCCCGGCTAATTTTTGTATGTTCAGTAAAGATGGAGTTTCACCATGTTGGCCAGGCTGGTCTTGAACTCCTGACCTCAGGTGATTTGCCCACCTTGGCCTCCAAAGTGCTGGAATTACAGGTGTGAGCCCCTGCGCCCATCCCCAAGTATGTTTTCTTTTTTTTTTTTTTTTAAGACGGAGTCTTGCTCTGTCGCCCAGGCTGGAGTGCAGTGGCCAGATCTCAGCTCACTGCAAGCTCCGCCTCCCGGGTTCACGCTATTCTCCTGCCTCAGCCTCCGGAGTAGCTGGGACTACAGCCACCTCGCCCGCCACCTCGCCCGCCACCTCGCCCGGCTAGTTTTTTTTTTTTTTTGTATTTTTTAGTAGAGACGGGGTTTCACCGTGTTAGCCAGGATGGTCTCGATCTCCTGACCTTGTGATCTGCCCGTCTCGGCCTCCCAAAGTGCTGGGATTACAGGCTTGAGCCACCGCGCCCGGCCTGTTTTCTTAGCTCACTCTTTTCAGCATGTAATTTACAGAAGGGTAATCTGAATTGTAAACACAATTTCTAAGTTAAAACTCCTGGTCAGCTCATGATGAAATAGCAATTTATAAAAGAGATAGTATAGTAATAAATGAGATAACTACACTCTGAAGTGTAGAATCATCAACTCTTACCAGAAAACACCCTATGAGACTCTTGTGTTATTTCATTCACGCCATGCGCTTCCTCACTTCCATCCCATTGCATCCCACATGCTCTTCTCTCTGCCTGGATTATCCCCATTCCACCATTATTTTTCACCTGGTAAACTCCTATTCATACTTAAAAACCCTGCTCAATGACCCCTTCTCTGTGAAACCTTTGTGGCAAAACTTAACCACTTCTGCTTGTGCACACTTCTCTTCCATCTGTGTGCATGTAGTATGTGCCTAACTGGAAGGGTGTTTATCTGTTATCCGTTTGTCTGCCCTGCTAAAGTGTGAGCTCCTGCAGTTCCAGGGTTGTGTGTTAGTCGCGGTGCCTACACAGTACCCAGCCTGTAGTTCTACTCAGTGTTGCTGAACCAACCTCTGGTCCAAAAGCATGTTTCTACTTGCTTTTCCAAGGCACCAATCCAAATCTCTTATTTACTTTAAAAAACAAATAACTTCTTGGCACTTTAAAAACCACATTCAAATAACAGAAAAAGTTTATTTGAACTTTAAGTATCAATCTTAAAATGAATTGTATGTTTTAAAACTTGACTTAGTGATATCACTTAAGAAAATTTTTAAAAAGCAAACTTTTATTTTTACCCCAGTATAACAGAAATATTAAGTTCCATTAAATTATTAAACTGATCTACCTTTTTTTTTTTTTTTGAGACAGAGTCTTGCTCTGTTGCCCAGGCTGGAGTGCAGTGGGGCAATCTCAGCTCACTGCAACCTCCGCTACCCAGGTTCAAGCGATTCTCAGGCCTCAGCCTCCCGGGTAGCTGGGACTACAAGCGCATACCACCACACCCAGCTAATTTGTGTGTTTTTAGTAGAGACAGGGTTTCACCATGTTGGCCAGGCTGGTCACGAACTCTGGACCTCAAGTGATCCACCCACCTTGGCCTCCCAAAATGCTGGGATGACAGGAGTGAGCCACCACCCCCAGCCTGTTTTTTGTTTTTTGGTTCTTTTTGTTGTTTGTTTGTTTTGAGACAGGTTCTTGCTCTGTCTCCCAGGCTGGAGTGCAGTGATCATAGCTCACTGCACCTCAACCACCTGGGCTCAAGCAATCCTCCCACTTCAGCCTCCTGAGTAGCTGGTACCACAGGCATGCACCACCATGCCAGGCTAATTTTCTTTTATTATTTGTAGAGACAGGGTTTTGCCATGTTGCCCAGGCTGTTCTCAAACTCCTGGGCTCAAGTGATCTGCCTGCGTTGGCCTCCCAAAGTGCTGGGATTACAGGTGATTTACATTTTAACTCTGCCAAAAAACAAAGCACCTACTTTATTTGCTCTCCTGTATTTAAAATTGTCCTTTGTATGTCGGACCCAGAAAGATAAACACAAGTAAACTAACAAGTTACTCTACTTGTATCATTTGTTGCTTTCTAACAGTTTCATTTAGTCCATCTTTGAAGGGTAAAGACCATTGACTGCTCATCTAACTTCTTCACCTTGAACTTATTGGGATTTTCTTCCAAGTTTCACAAATGTGTGCCCAACATTTGACTTCAGTGTAGAATTGGAATTAAAATATATGCAATCCCATTTCTTACAGTAGGAGCCAATTGTTCATCACGTTCCCCTCTGAGCTCAGTATCTCGTAGCTAAATGACCTCTATCTTCCAGTGTTACTTTTTTAAAAAAAAAAAATCATGCTAGTTTGCAACAAAAATTGTATTTTCTTTACTAGGCAAGCGAACCATTTTGTTGGGAAGAGTACCTTGGCTTCGAGAAAAAAAAAATGATTTCATTCTGAAAGGCTTCCCCTCCAACCCTCTTCCGTGCAAACTCTCTCAGCCCAGTAACTTGTCAGTATTCTGGAAAAATGCATTACAAAACAAAAACTCTAATCAGATAAAATATATCTGTGGAACTTTTGAGACAGATCAATGAAGCTTTGATTTCAGGTGCTAGCAAAATAAAGCAGGCACTCTCATTTTGTATTGTTTTACTTCCCAGTGTTTCATGGCGTCTCCTAAACTTTGATGTTTTGAAGACGTTCTAATGTTTGCTACATCAGAATGAGCTGACCACAGGGAAGAGATAAATATAGCTCTCGTTGGAAAGGTGAAGGTTTAGCCACAAGAATTCTGCCCCTTGATGCTGAGAATGCACCTTCTCTGAACAGATGGAAAAGAGGGGTGGAGATTACCCCAGGAACATTTCTTGCAAAACGCTGATACCCGAAGATGTACATAGCCTTGTGCTTTTGATCATCCTCCCAAATCACGTCCAAGGCACACAGAGAGGAGAGCAGATGCTCCCAGACCACAGTGCCTGTCACCATGCACTCCCTTACATTCAGGCTGTTTATGTGCACACAGCTGCAGCGGGACCTTGGGGTGTGAGCTAAATAACAGGAACAGGGGCTCCTCTGGGGTCTGTTATAAGGCAGAGATTCTCCACAGTAATTAGGGATTTAGGGGAAGAGGAAGGAACACACACGTTGATAATAAGTAGTTCAACATTATTATCCCCATTTTACAGATGCAGCTACTGAGCTCAGAGAGGTTTCATGACTTGTCCAGAGCCCCTCAACTCAGTACTAATAAATAGTGGAGCCGAGATTTGAACTACCCAAAGAGGAAAGCAAGCGAGAACCCCCTTTATTACTTTTTTTTTTTTTTTAAGATGAAGGTCTTGTTATGTTGCCCAGGCTGATATTGAATTCCTGACCACATGTGATTCACCACCTTGGCTCCGCAAAGTGCTGGGATTACAGTCATGAGCTACCACACTGGGCCAAAGCCCTCTCATTGTAACCTCCAAGATATTTTCATTTCTAAAGTCAAAGGTCGTCAGAGTTGCTGTTTTGTGGGGAGCCATGGGATGGGGAGTCTCCGGGAAACGCAGGCTGGCTCCTTAAATGGCATCGCCCAAGTTGGCCACCAAGCCTCCCCAGACTCAGTCACTCCTCGGCCCCCTCTTTCCCTGGCTGTGGAGCAGGGGTTTGGACTGGAGGCTGCTGAGTTCCTCTCCAGCTTCCATGCCCAGTGGCAGTGACTTACCAACTGGCCTACCCGGTGGATGTAGGGGTGACGCAGCCCTGCTCGTCCTCTGAGTGCTCGTCCGCTGAGTGAGAGAGGGAGGGGAGGGCTCTGTCATCTACCTAGTGCCACCCCCTCCCCAGCCCACCCCAGGTCCTCTGCCACCTCGGGCTCCCACGTGGACAGTCCTTGTCACTGTGGGGGATGTTCGCTTTCACCAGCCCCGCCCCAAGAAGCCCACCCTGCGGAGGACGGAGGGAGCCTCCATGGCTCCACAGCCCTGTCTGCTTTGTCGGAGATCTGGCCAGGCAGAGTGCTGCCCTCTTGACTGAGCCTCAAACCTTTGCTTTCCCCTTACTCCAAATAAAGCCGCAGCCCTGGCGAGGGAGCCCGGAGGCCTGAGGGCAGCCTGCTGGGTGCCTGGCACTCCCTAGACCCTCCCTGCCTGGGCGGTGGGCATCTGCACTTCTCCCTGCCTCCAGCTGCAAGGTGTGTGGGCAGGGTCAGGCAGATAGAGAGTGGGCGCCTGGACTCTGATTGGTCAGACTCTAAGACCCCCTGCAGCCCTTCCCAGGACTGGCTGACCCACCAGTACAGAGAAGTGTTGTTTCTTATTATTACATATTTTTGAGAAAAGCTATGCAGGCCTGGGAGACGTCCGTGGTTCCCGTGCAGTAGTGGCTGGTCTGTGCTCTAGGAGTCCCTTCTGGCCTGAAGACTCGAGGCTGCAAACAGGTGCTGAGAGGGAACAAGAAGGGGAGGTGGGGTGCAACAGGCCCGGTGACAGACCGGCAGTGAGTTCTGTGGTCACAGATTCTAATCCTCACAACTGCAGTGTGATTTAGGGTAAGGCCCTCGCCTACTCTGATTCTTGCCTTAAATAAGTGAAAAGGAAAGTCAAGTTTGATGAATTGTGGCTCTTTAGTGGGTGGATTTGCATGTACCATGGATTACATGTACCAGGGTCTAGGAAGTGCCAAGCGCCCAGCAGGCTGCTATCAGGCCTCCGAGCTCCTTCGCCAGGGCTGCGGCTTTATTTGAAGAGGAAAGCAAAGGTTTGAGGCTCAGTCAAGAGGGCGCCACTCGGCCTGGCCAGCTCTCCGACAAAGCAGATGGCGGGTATGGAGTCATGGTGACCCCCTCCGTCCTTCCCAGGGTGGGCTCCTTGGGGTTGCACTGGTGAAAGTGAACACTGCCTGCAGCAAGGAGAAGGACTGTTCACGTGGGAACGCAAGGCGGCAGTGGGGTTGAAAACCCATCCACACACAGTCAACACCTGCTGTCACACCAGGCTAATCAAGAACACCTTTCTTTCGTTCATTAAATACCTGCTATTAAATAAAGGGCTGTTACTAGGTGGCAAAGTAACACACTGCAGTAGAGCCTATTTGTAATCTGAGATCAGTGGCTGTAAGGCACCATCCTTGAGCCAAGTACTAATATTCTTGTTATCTTAATTAGAATGCAAGAGATCATGTTTTTAAATTTCTCTTTGAATCTGTCACTTTGCTCTCCTTTTCCTGGGTGATACCGCCGGTAGTGCTGGTGGGGGCCATCATAATGCCCCTTGTCCCAGATTCCCTTCTTTTAGATGGGACTCGAGCATTTATCATTTCAGCACTGTATCTCTCAGGTCAATGTGGTTCAGTTTGCTGTGCAAAGTCCAGGGGAGATAACCACGCCGTGCACACATGAGATTGGCTGAGTTGGCAGGATTGTGCAGTCGTCAAAAGGCCGTGGGGAGTTGGGGCCAGTGCCTGCAGCCTGCCCTGCCTCTCTCACAGGCGCCTAGAGCATCGCCAGGTGCAGAGCTCCACAGCTCTCTTTCCCAAGGAGTGATCAAGGGTGAGAACGTGGAGCCTGGTGGACAGGTGAAGGCATTGGGATCTTTCTGCCCAGAAAGGGGAAAGTTGCACATTTATATCCTAGAGGGAAGCGACAGCGGTGCTCCTCCCTGTGCTGAAGTACAGGTAAGGAGGGTTCACTAGGGAGGGTGATCCCTCTTTATTGTTCATTCTGCTCACAGCCTCCTTGACAACATCATGCAAAATGTGTCTTACTGGCTTCTAGTGCATATGCAGTTGGCACAAATATTAGTGGAGCGCCTCGCTGTGCTGGGCCAATGACCAGTGCTGGGCACTGGGGGTCAAGGCAGTACCCAGGACGGGCACAACTCTGCCTTCCCAAGCTACGGTTTATTGTGGTGGGATCTGCCTGCCCGGTGAAGTGTCTTCAGCTGCTCCTGTTGCTGGGGGAAGCTCTGCTCTCTGCCTTTGGCTGCCTCCCACATGCTCCCATGTGTCTTCCAGTCCGTAACACCTAGTCCTGCTTTCAATACCACAGGAGCTTGTAGCTGACATTTCTCCATCTTCTTAAAGGGCAGGATTTCCTGGCAGAGACATAACGTCTTTCTGGAAGTAAAAGAAGCTGATGCATGCTTTTTCTTTTCTGAATTCCTTAAAATAAGAGGAACACATTTCCAGCTGTTCCCTGCCTTGTTTTTATTGTGGAAGTGTGCTCCCAGCTGCCCATCTGATCAGCTGACATAGGGTCTTTGGGGCCCAGGCACTGTTGCTGCTTGGGATTGAAAGATGAAAGCCATAGGACCAGGCATGGCAGCTCGTGCCTGTAATCCCATCACTTTGGGAAGCCGAGGTGGGCAGATCACTTGAGGTCAGGAGTTTGAGACCAGCCTGGCCAACATGGTGAAACTCTGTCTCTACTAAAAATATAAAAATTAGCAGGAGGTGGTGTATGCACCTGTAATCACAGCTACTCAGGAGTCTGAAGCACGAGAATCTCTTGAACCCAGGGGCAGAAGTTGCAGTGAGCCGAGATCGCATCACTGCACTCTTTGAGACTCTGTCTCAAAAATAAAATAAAATAAAATAAAAATAAAAATAAAATAATAATTTAAAAAAAGCAATGGCCTGGCGTGGCTGGAGATGGAACATGCATCAAAGTGTCCCACATGTCTCTGGCAGGGATAGTGAAGGCCTGCTCCCTGGCACATGGTAGACTGAGTAAACATCGATCAGTGAGACCTTGAGGCACTTCAGAGTTTCACAATCCAGAGAGGGAGAGGTATTGGAAATTCAAGGGTGGACACCTGGGCATGGCTCCCAGGAAGAAGGCTGCAGTGGGTTCTAAGAAGTGTGCTGGTGACTATGAGAGATGGGGTTGTGGGTTTCCTCTCTTGAAAGGTGTCTCAATAATCACATGTGGGGTGATAAGGGCTCTGGTCCAGGGGAGGGGGCAAGGCACACAGGGGGCTGTATCTGATGGCATCAGGACTTGGTGATGGGCTGTGGGGGAAGAATCGGATGACTCTAGGGCCTGAGGGTGGGAAGCTGGGAGTTCACTGGGATCGCTAATAGAAACAGGGAGGTGGGGGGTGCCAAGCTGATTTTCCTGATTAGATTTCCTACAGAACTGCAGGAATAAGATGAGAGCCATCGCCTTGGGTGGATTTGTTTGGAGCTCTATCTCTGGACCACTGTGGACAAGTATTTCTTAGAACGACCCCCAGTGGCCCAATTCTAGGTTTAGAGGGGCAGCTCTTGACTGGAGCAAACTCCAGGGGCTCTGCAACCCCCCAGCAGAGTCCCAGACATCTGACGTGTAGCAGCCAATGGAGCATACAAGTGGTGGGGTTCCCAGCAAGGACCACCTCCTGCCTTGGGTTTCCAAGACAGAGTCAGGGGTGCTGCCGGGGGGTGGTCTGCAGGGACCTTGTCAAAACTCAATGCTTTCTCCTCCGCCTGGGTCCTAACTGCACTGCGTCCAGAGAACCTCCTCTGACTCAGGCATAAGGACGGTCTGCATATTCATGCAGGTAACTCTGAACAAGAACAGTCTGTGGGTTACTTGCCTAGGAACGAGGAAGATGAGGAGCTAGATCACAATGCTGGGCTGGTATCTGCCTGATAGTGCTTTGCCGAGACTAAGGTTTCTTCCCTTTCTGAGCAAAAAAGACACAGGAGTCAGACAAATGGGGATTAAAACACAACTGAGTTGATGTGAAATGTAATAGGCAACTCTATGGACACAGAAAGTAGATTAGAGGCTGCTTAGGACCTAACGTTGGGGGGGCAGTAGAGGAGCGACAGCTGAAGGGTATGGAGTTTCTCTGTGCTGATGAAAATGTTCTACAGTTGACTGTGGGTATGGTTGCACATGTCTGAATATCCTCAAAACCATTGGAGTGTTCACTTTAAATGGGCAAATTGTATGGTATATGAATTATGTTTCAGTAAAGCTCTTACACACACAGCTAAGATGTGTGGCCATGGCTGGGCTTCCTAGCAGTGTCCCCCAACCCTAAATTGAACTTACTCTCCCAGCACTTGGGCCTCCCCATTACCCCCTGTCTGCCCTGAGGATGAGCCCCTCTATAAGAGGGACAGAGCAGGGGCCGTGGGCCACCACTCAGGAAAGGTGCTCCTCCCCCCTGGGGGAGGGAGCCCAGAGGGCGTGGACAGAAGCCTTCTCAGACATGCAAAAAACATGAGGCCACCAGGCACGGTGGCTCATGCCTGTAATCCCAGCACTTTGGGAGGCCAAGGCGGGCGAATTACAAGGTCAAGAGATCGAGACCATCCTGGCCAACGTGGTGAAACCCCATCTCTACTAAAAATACAAAAATTAGCTGGGCATGGTGGCATGTGCCTCTAGTCCCAGCTACTCGGGAGGCTGAGGCAGGAGAATTGCTTGAACCCGGGACGCAGAGGTTGCAGTGAGCCGAGATTGTGCCACTGCACTCCATCCTGGGCGACAGAGCGAGACTCCATCTCAAAAAAAAAAAAAAAATTAGGCCTCAGAAATGCAGCTCCCAAAACCCCCTACCCAGGACTGTGCAGAAGCCAATCTAGGTTCCTGTTTTTCCAGGATGATGAACAATTTTCAAAGCTTAATAGGATTGTGGGTGATTTTGTCTCATTGTCTGTCGTTTTTCCATTTTTCTGTATCTCTCATATATATTACATATACTATATATAGTAGGTATATAGTGTGTATATATTGTAATATATATGACATATAACAATCTATAATATACTATATAATATAACATATATAATATATAATATAACATATAATATATAATAAAACATGTATAATGTTATATCACATATATTATATATTATATCACATATACATACTATATGTTATAATGTATAATATATTATTATACACATAATATATATATGGTCAAATGTAAATAAAATCAGGGACGGGGTTGGAGTGCAACAGGAAAGAGCCTGCTGCGAATCGGAGTCTCTGGGCTGTCAGGGCTGGGCTGGGCGGGCTCCGTTACTGATGACATCCCCCCATTTTGCAGGAGCCATGTGGCTAGAAATCCTCCTGACTTCAGTGCTGGGCTTTGCCATCTACTGGTTCATCTCCCGGGACAAAGAGGAAACTTTGCCACTTGAAGATGGGTGGTGGGGCCCAGGCACGAGGCCCGCAGGCAGGGAGGACGAGAGCATCCACCCTTTCAAGGTGGAAACGTCAGATGAGGAGATCCACGTAAGGCACCTTGGGCCAGGCTGGACTGGGCAGTGGAGAGGGTGGTGTCTCGGAGACAGGGGTTGGGTCTTAGGCCAGATGCGGGAGGGGATGGGGGCTTGGGAATGGTCCGTCCTACTTGGGAGTATGTTTCAGTCTGCTTTTCCTCTGCTGGGCAGGTGCAGGTTGCTTTGGAGAGGGATACCCAGCCCTCCCACTTTGTCTCTTCTCTTTTCCCTATCCGAGACCCAGCAGTGCTCAGGCAGGAGATGGGGTGCCAGCAGACTCAGTTACCTGCATCAAAGGTCACAGAAAGCAGCCGTCATCACCTCCTCTATGCCCTGCCTGAAGCCTTGGGAGTGAGGTTTTGGGAGAAAGTGAGCAGGTTTCCACCATCAGAGACCCAGGAAGCATTGAGAAGGCAGGGATGCTGCTGGTTAGGCACCAGCTGTGTGTCAGCCATTCCTGGTCACATTCAATCCCTGTGGTGATCTCGTGGGGTGAGGACTGTTGTTCCCATCCTGCAGATGCAGAAGCTGAAGCTCAGAGGCATAAAGCAACTTGTTCAAGGCGGCCTAGCTAACAAGTGGAAGGATTTGAAGTCAGGTCTAACCCTGAAGCCACTGCCCCTCCTCTGCACAGTGATAGAGTCAGGAAGGAGGTGACTGGGCAGGTGGGGTGACCTGATAATGCAACCTCAGGGAGGAGCAAGGCTCAAGTGGGGGACAGGACGGTAGGCAGGCCTGGCATGGCTCTGCCAATCCTTTCTTCCAAAAAGGTGGGTTTTGAGCACCTACTGTGTGCAGGCCCAGTGAGTGCTTGGGAGAAGAGCGAGCCCCTTCCGTCCAACAGCATACAGTCCAGTGAATGAGAAAAGAAACGTGCACAAAGAAAAGTAGACTAAAAAATAAATAAGGATCGGCTGGGTGCGGTGGCTCACGCCCGTAATCCCAACACTTTAGAAGGCCGGGGTGGGTGGATCACCTGAGGTCAGGAGTTCAAGACCAGCCTGGCCAACATGGTGAAACCCCGTCTCTACTAAAAATACAAAAAATTAGCCGGGCATGGTGGCGGGCACCTATGATAATCCCAGCTACTCGGGAAGCTGAGGCAGGAGAATCCCTTGAACCGAGAAGGCAGAGGCTGCAGTGAGCCAAGATCGCACCACTGCACTTCAGCCTGGGAAACAAGAGTGAAACGCCATCTCAAAAAAAAAAAAAAAGATGGATAAGGATAAATGTCACAAAAAGCATGGATAAAAAGTCATGAGAGTTCCAAGGAAGAAGGGATTTAAAAGCAGAAGCTGGGCTAAACCCAAGAACAACCAGGCTGAGGCTCCCTGGGTAGGACTTGCTTGCTGCAGCCTTGCTATTTAGGGCCAAAGCTGAGTCCTGAGGAAAACTCCTTTAGGGAATTAGACTCATAAGGGAGTCTGAGATTTCCAAAATCTGTTCGGGGGTGACTGAAACACTTGAGAAGAAGCCTAAGAATGGTGACACTTGAGAGGCTCTCTAAGCTGACATGAGCTTCCTCCTACTGGGGCTGGCCTTTTAGCCTAATACATGCCCATGAGGCTTGTCCCCTCTCTCCTGGTCTGTAAATTTTTTATTTTTTGGAGACAGGGTCTGGCTCTGTCACCAGGCTGGAGTGCAGTGGTGTGATCTCAGCTCACTGCAACCTCCACCTCCCGGGTTCAAGCGATTCTTCTGCCTCAGCCTCCCGAGTAGCTGGGATTACAGGCGCCTTCCACCATGCCTGGCTAATTTTTGTATTTTTAGTAGAGATGGGGTTTCACCATGTTGGCCAGGCTGGTCTCGAACTCCTGACCTCAGGTGATCCACCCACCTCAGCCTCCCAAAGCACTGGGATTACAGGCGTGAACCACTGTGCTGGGCCTGATGTGTAATTTTTATCCCAACTGAGTTATAATGTATCATTCAGTGTTGTATATCAGGGGTCAGGAAACCATGGCCCATAGACCAAATGTAGCCTGCTACCTGTTTTAGCATGATCCCTATGCCAAGAATAGTGTTTACCTCTTTAAATAGGGGGAAAAAATCAAAAGAAGAATAATAGTTTGTGACATGTGAAAATTATATAGCACTCAGATTTCAGTGTCCATAAATAAAGTTTTATTGGAACACAGCCACCCCCATTCATCTGTGCATTGGCTATGGCTGTCCATAAATAAAGTTTTATTGGAACAAAGCCACCCCCATTCATCTGTGCATTGCCTGTGGCTGCCTTCACACTAGGAAGACAGAGTGGAGTCACTGCAGCCTGCAAAGCCTAGAATATTACTATCTGGCCCTTTACAGAAAAAGTTTGCCAACTCCCGCTATAGGGAAGCCTGGGTAAATTAAAGATGTGTATTGTTTGTACACTTAAAGAGTAAAAGATGGGCTGGGCGCAGTGGCTTACACCTGTAATCCCACTGTTTTGGGAGGCCAAGGCAGACAGATCACTTGAAGCCAGGAGTTCAAGACCAGCCTGGCCAACATGGCAAAACCCCATCTCTACTAAAAATGCAAAAATTAGCTGGACATGGTGGCTCACACCTGTAATCCCAGCTACTCTGGGAGCTGAGGCATGACTCGCTTGAACCTGGGAGGTGGGGGTTGCAGTGGGCCTAGATCACGCCACTGCATCCAGCCTGGGCAACAGAGTGAGACCCTGTCAAAAAAAAAAGAAAAGAAAAAGAAATGTGAAGTCTACAGTGAAGAAGGGAGAAGTGAAGAACACATCCGCTTTGGGAGCAGACAGTGATGTGGGAAACTGCCTTGCCACTACCAGAGTGCAGTGTCTTGTGGCTGCAGGGTTTGCTGTGTTTTCTGGAAACAAACTTTGCTCTTGTGCCCCGCCCTACGCATCCCTCTCAACTTGAGGTCCTGCATTTTGCTCCAGGACTTACACCAGAGGATCGATAAGTTCCGTTTCACCCCACCTTTGGAGGACAGCTGCTTCCACTATGGCTTCAACTCCAACTACCTGAAGAAAGTCATCTCCTACTGGCGGAATGAATTTGACTGGAAGAAGCAGGTGGAGATTCTCAACAGATACCCTCACTTCAAGACTAAGATTGAAGGTATGTTTGCAAAACGTCAGCCGGAGAGGGATGTGTGTCATAAGAACGCCTTTTTGCACAATGTAACTTAGAGTCAGATAAAGTTGGAGAGATTCAGAACCCAATTTTAGGTCACTGAGATGTACTTATAAGTTGTAACCTTACTAAATGCAAAAATATTGCAGTCACAGCAAATCTGTCCATCTTTAGAGCTAGGCGGGAACACATACATGCAATTTAAAAACCAAAGAAATGCACCATCCAGTCCAATGATGTGGCAGTCTTCGAGAGGAAGGATGGAGATGAGATTTAGACCCGGGCCAGGTGGGGTGGCTCACACCTGTAATCCCAGCACTTTGGGAGGATGAGGCAGGTGTATCACGAGGTCAAGAGTTCGAGACCAGCCTGGCCAAGATGGTGAAACCCCATCTCTACTAGAAATACAAAAATTAGCCAGGTGTGGTGGCAGGCACCTGTAATCCCAGCTACTCTGGAGGCTGAAGGAGAATTGCTTGAAGCCAGGAGGCAGAGGTTGCAGTGAGCCGAGATTGCACCACTGTGCCCCAGCCTGGGCAACAGAGCAAGACTCTGTCTCAAAAAAAAAAAAAAAAAAAAAATTTAGACCTGGGCAGGGCCTTGGTCAGCTCAACCCATTCTTGAAGTTTTGGAGTCCATGATACCATGACTGTTCAAAGATGCTCAGCCTGTCAGTCAAGATCCTATGAAACACTGTCCTATCTGTCTGCATCTCTAGGCCTCATATCCCAACCATATCACAGGTTGTCACACAATGTCACCAGGAAGGGAAGGTATCTTTCAGAATTTTCTTGGGAAGGTAACCCCAGGATCATTGGGATGAAGTAACAGTTTCCTTAGTGAAAAAGCATTTTTTTAACCCCAAAAAGATTTAGAATTAAATATGGGCTGGGTGCGGTGGCTCATTCCTATAATCCCAGCACTTTGGGAGGTCGAGGCAGGTGGATCACTTGAGGTCAGGAGCTCAAGACCAGCCTGGCCAACATGGTAAAACCTTGTCTCTACTAAAAATACAAAAATCAGCTGGGTGTGATGGTTCACACCTGTAATCCCAGCTACTCGGGAGGCTGAGGCACGAGAATCTTGAACCTGGGAGGAGAGGTTGCAGTGAGCTCAGGTGGCACCACTGCACTCCAGCCTGGACTCCATCTCAAAAAAAACAGACTCTGCTCTCAGGTCTTTTGGATCTATACCCAGAAGTGGACTTGCTGGATCAGGTAATTCTGTGTTCAATTTTCTTAGGAACCGCCATACTGTGTTCTGCAGCAGCTGCACCATTTTACTTTCCCATCCAACAACACCTCAGAATCCCAATTTCTCCAAATCCTTGTCAGTATGTTTTTTTTCCTTTCTTTTTTTAGGTAATGGTCATCCTAATGGGTATGAAATGGTATCACATTGTGGTTTTGAGTTACATTCTCCTAATGATTACCGATGTTGAGCATTTTTTATGC
>NC_045434.1:82753985-82758306 GCF_002776525.5 Piliocolobus tephrosceles
CTGACCTCGTGATCTCCCCACCTTGGCCTCCCGAAGTGCTGAGAATACAGGCGTGAGCCACCGCTCCTGGCTATAATTAATCTTTTTAAAAGACAAGGTCTTGCCGTGTTGCTCAGGCTGGAGTACAGTGGCTATTCACAGGTGTGATCATGGCTCACCACAGCCTCAGACTCCTGGGCTCAAGCAGTCCTCTTGCCTCAGGCCTCTTGAATAGCTGGTACTATAGGCGAGCACCACTATGCCCAGCTTGTTAATTTTTTATATTGAGGAAATTGTACATGTTAGGAATCTTATTTTTAACGTTTAAGATAATTTGGCCTTTTCAAGGAACAGCTAAAATTTTAATTTGTTAAAATTCTGGGAATTACTTAAAGTATATGAAAGACATGTTGGTCAGTCAGATAAACTAAAGTTCCTAAAAAAAAGAAATTGAAATTATACAGTGTTAACTGGGTGTGGTGGCATGCACCTGTAGTTCCAGCTACTTAGGAGGCTGAGGCAGGAGGATCACTTAAGCCCAGGAATTCAGGGCTGCAGTGAGCCATGAGGACATCACTGCACTAGGTGACAGATCAAGACCCCATCTCTTAAAAAAAGAGAGAGTGGCCAGGCGTGGTGGTGCACGTTCCCAGCACTTTGGGAGGCCAAGGCAGGCAGATCACGAGGTCAGGAGATCGAGACCATCCTGACTCACATGGTGAAACCCCGTCTCTACTAAAAATAAAAACAAATTAGCCAGGCATGGTGGTGGGCGCCTGTAGTCCCAGCTACTCGTGAGGCTGAGGCAGGAGAATGGCGTGAACCCGGGAGGCGGAGGTTGCAGTGAGCCAAGATCACGCCACTGCACTCCACCCTGGGCGACAGATCGAGACTCCATCTAAAAAAAAGAAAGCAAGCCAGGCGCGGTGGCTCACGCCTGTAATCCCAGCACTTTGGGAGGCCAAGGTGGGTGGATCACAAGGTCAAGAGATGGAGACCATCCTGGCCAACATGGTGAAACCCCGTCTCTACTAAAAATACAAAAATTAGCTGGGTGTGGTGGCATGTGCCTGTAGTCCCAGCTACTCGGGAGGCTGAGGCAAGAGAATTGCTTCAACCAGGGAGGCGGAGGTTGCAGTGAGCTGAGATTGTGCCACTGCACTCCAGCCTGGTGACAGAGCAAGACCCTATCTCAGAAAAAAAGGGAGAAAGGAAGGATGGATGGAAACCTTAACTTGGCAGCAAACATCCTTGCCTGGGCGGCAAACATCTTTGTTCTCCTGATGCAAGTGGGCCAGGCCTGAGGGAGACTGAGTCAGAGAAAAGCTAAGTCCCAGTGATGTGTGTCCTGGAACTACAGCCCTTCCTGGAGCTCAGGCAACAACACTAAAAAAAAAAAAAAAAAAAATTCTGGAATAATTTTTTTGATCAAATTTGGACTCCTCTTGAGTGTTGCTGTATTCTTTACAGGATTTTGATATCTTCCATTATTAGCCTAACAAGAGGGTTCAAGCCACTTAATCCCAGCCAAACTGCTGTATGCAATTACCAGAGGTTCCTGTTTGGATCCCTGGCACAAAATTGCCTGGTTTCCTTGAGTTTGACTTGGATCCCTGTGTTGTCCCAGCTATTCAGTGTCCATCCAGCAGAAATTAACAGGGCGCCTGCTGTACCCAGGCATTCTGCCGGGGCTGGGGACACATAGGGAGGACAGGGTCCCTCCTTCACAGCTCATAGGTTCTTCCGGGGCAATTACAGCACATAGTGGCAGCGTTATGAGGGAGGAGGTTGTGGGAGTTTCATGAGCCCCACGATCTTCCTTTGAGTGTGAGGGAAGGCTTCCTGGAGGAGGTGGCATCTAAGCTGAAATGAGTGGGACTTTGCCAGGTGTGTGGGGAAGGTGGTCCAAGAAAGGGGAACAGCATGTTCAAAGGCCCAGAGGCAGGAGGCATTAAAGGGCCCTTTCCCTCCTGGCGGCTGCCAGCCTTACCCCACTGGACCCTTTCAGAGTTCCTCATGACACTGGGGCTTTTTTAGAGACAGGGTCTCACTCTGTCACCTAGGCGAGTGCAGTGGTGTGATCAGTTCACTGCAGCCTTAACCTCCTGAGTTCAAACAATCCTCCCACCTCAGCTTCCCAAGTGTCCCAGCTAGGCTATTTATTTTATTTTATTATGATTATTATTATTTGCATTGTTAATAGAGACGAGGTCTCACCATGTCGTCCAGGCTGATCGCAAACTCCTGGGCTCAAGCAGTTCTCCCACCTTGCCCTCCCAAAGTATTGGGATTACAGGCGTGAGCCACCACACCCAGCTGACATTGGGTGTTTACAGTGCAAAACCTCCCTCAGGTACAACTGCTCCAAAAGAGCCAGTTTCCAGCATTGAGTTCATCGTGGACTTACCCATGTATGGTTCTGGCGCCCTGCCCAGGGCTGGAGGCCTGTTCTTGGCCTTGGTCCTTGTGGTTTGGAGTCCCTCCTCTGGGCCTGGATTCCTGCGTTCTCTGCCCATTCCCCCACAGTGCTGAGTCGGCAGCCTCTGGTCTGTGGGCCCAGCAAACCTTCAATATCTCCCTGAATCTTGTCCTGGGCCCCCAGGCTGGGGTTGGTCCAAGTCCTCCTCCTTCTCTCTCACAGTGAACTTCTTCAGGGTCCTCTCTGTCACTGCACTACCCCTGCACTCCTGGATGCTCATAACCCAGCCTCCAACCCCCACCCTAGTGTTTTGTCCTCATCCACACTGGCCTCACTGTTCAGCCTCCCTGCCCCTACCACTTCCCTGCTCATTCTATGCTGAGCTTCCAGATCTATCCCACATCCTGGGCCTCCCACCGCAGGAGACCAGATGCTGTCCTCAGAGTCTGAGAGCTGACAAGGGCGTCAGAGACCTCTGGATAAGCCCAACCCCATCACATCGAGGAAGAAGGGAACTGCCTGAGGCACCAGGTCTCCAGACTCCCTGCCTGCCCCTTTTTCCTTTACCCTTGGCCCTGACACCCAATACCCCACCCCCTTCCCTCTTCCCCTCCAAGCCCAGCACTGCCATCCTGAGCCCTCCTCAGCTCTGGGATGCTAACCCAGCAGCCCTGTCATGGAGCATCCTATGGGTGCCACAGACCTATAGGGAAAGTCAGAAAGAGTATTTCCTCCCACAAGGGGAAACGGACCCATGAGGCAAACTATGAGCTATGGGCTTTTTAAAAATGTCTTGCCGGGTGTGGTGGCTCACGCCTGTGATCTCAGCACTTTGGGAGGCCAAGACGGGCAGATCACGTGATGGCTGGAGTTCAAGACCAACCTGGCCAACATGGTGAAACCCTGTCTCTACTAAAAATACGAAAATTAGCCAGGCGTGGTGGCACATGCCTGTAGTCCCAGCTACTCGGGATGCTGAGGCAGGAAAATTGCTTGAACCAGGGAGACGGAGGTTGCACTCAGCTGAGATCGTGCCATCGCATCCCAGCCTGGGCAAGAAGAGCAAAACTCCATCTCAAAAAAAAAAAAAATTGTCTTGACAAGGCTTGGTGGCTCACGCCTGTAATCCCAACACTTTGGGAGGCTGAGGCGGGAGGAAGCCAGGAATTTGAGGCCAGCCTGGGCAACTTAGCGAGACTCTCTCTCTATTTTTAAAAAGTCTTAATTTTTAAAATTCAAATATTTAGGCCAGGTACCGTGGCTCACACCTGTCATCCCAGAACTTTGGGAGGCCAAGGGGCAGGAGGATCACGAGGTCAGGAGATCGAGACCATCCTGGTTAACACGGTGAAACCCTGTCTCTACTAAAAAATACAAAAAAAAGGCCGGGCGCTGTGGCTCACACCTGTAATCCCAGCACTTTGGGAGGCAGAGGCGGGCGGATCACAAGGTCAGGAGATCAAGACCATCCTGGCTAACACGGTGAAACCCCGTTTCTACTAAAAATACAAAAAATTAGCTGGGCATGGTGGCAGGTGCCTGTAGTCCCAGCTACTCCAGAGGCTGAGGCAGGAGAATGGCGTGAACCTGGGAGGCAGAGGTTACAGTGAACCAAGATCGCGCCACTGCACTCCAGCCTAGGTGATAGAGTGAGCGGGCGGATCACGAGGTCAGGAGATCGAGACCATCCTGGCTAACACGGTGAAACCCCGTCTCTACTAAAAACTACAAAAAACTAGCCGGGCGAGGTAGCGGCGCCTGTAGTCCCAGCTACTGGGAGGCTGAGGCAGGAGAATGGCGTGAACCCGGGAGGCGGAGCTTGCAGTGAGCTGAGATCCGGCCACAGCACTCCAGCCTGGGCCACAGAGCCAGACTCCGTCTCAAAAAAAAAAAAAAAAAAAATTCAAATATTTAAAACGGAAA